>NW_009623410.1:15492-19634 GCF_000690535.1 Cariama cristata
AGCATGTTTAAAATGTGAAGATGGAATGGTGGCCATGCCTTGTTCCACTGTCAGTGATACGATTTGTTCAGCGACCAGTGAAAACAAGCTCTCAGAGTCTTGGGCTGCAAACATCATTCTACCCTCTGTAAAGTCTGGCGTCTCTCAGGTCTACTCTGGCTTGAACTTGAAGATAAAAGGAAAGCTTCCCTGTGAAATCCTATCTGTTGAAGATAACAGCCTGGTATTCAGACAGCATGGTCTATTGTGGACTGACCTAAATTTTGCAGTAAAGCACAACTGCAGGAATTTTTTGCAACTTTCCTTAAAGCTTAATGGCAGTGAGGAAGGCTATGAACTGAGCGGTGTTCGCATTGAACAGCCAGAAGGAAAGTATTTCCAGAGCACTAGTTTAAGCAGTGCTGCTGAAGTGGAGCCCAGCCAAACACTTTTTGTGTATTTGAGGAGCCCCAATCAATTCTGCAATCAAAGTAAAGACTTAAATATTTATGATCTTAATACCCCACTCAGTTTGTTTTGGTTGTCCCATGACACAGGTGCTGTGGCACTCAGTGCACAGATGTCAACAGCAATGCATTACCAAACCAACTATCGACCTACCTTTAAAATAATTTCTGTTTCTGACCCTTACATGCTAAGTTTATCTCATGATGGCAGAGCTATAAAGTTCACTGAAACCGGTGTTGTCAAATTTGTGTTCCAGCAAGCATTGTATTCCATGGGTCATACGTGTGTCCGGGAGGGCTTCTCCTTAATTTCTTATATCAACAGGAATGGTACCAACAGAGAATTAATGAATGTATTTAAATCAGGGGTAAATTACAGAGACACATCAATATCTGCTTCTGGGGCCACAAAGGTTGGTGCTGGAGATCTGATTAGCTTTGAGATACTTTCTCCTGCACAGTGTAATGTTCGGTATTTTGGAGATAGTTCTGGAATTAGTATGTTTAGTGTCATCTGGATCCCTTCAGCAGTTTCTAGTGCCATATCAGCCACAGTTTCTGTTACAAGTCTGCCTACTGGAGCTGTGAGAAACAAGTTACTGGATTTCACCCAGGTCTCACCCAATGAGAAACAGATACAGCTGGTTTCTTCTGGACAGCTTGCTCAGAAGTACTTCATTTTTACTGAAAAGGGAGTTGTCAGCCTTGCGTTTAACTTAAAGCTAATTCACTCATGCAATGTGCTCAAACTGACTCTCAATCAGTTGACCATGGATCACATGCAACCCACAGCAATTGCTCAACAGATTGGAGGTCACATGCCAGAGGGAAGCATATGGACCAGTGTGTCCCTCCATGCATCTTTTGAAGTACATAATGGAACACTGATATCAGTTTCTCTTGACTGCGTACGTGGAAGGATCAATCAGATCACTCATGAACATGGAACCAGTATATCTATTTTATGGATTTCATCTTAATGTCTGTACAATGAAGTTAGCACAGAATTGGGGTTTAAATTACATTTGGATTCTACTCTGATTCTATACCTATTTGACATCTTATGCTGTGTTGACATGAGCGGATTGCCCCACTAAAATGTTCTCAATTTTAGGAATATTTAAATACAATCTTAATTGAATGATCAATATTTAAAGAAAAGAGAGCTTTCAGTGTTCCAAGATTTTACTTATGTTAACATCTTCAGGCAGGGAAACCTTGAATTCTGATCAAATGCTGTTATTTTTAATAAAACAATCTCTTAAAATTGGTTAATTCTGGACCACAAAAAATTGTGGGTGAAGCTAAATGCATACCTATTAGTACTGCAACTGGAAGCAGCACAGCTGAATAATGGAAACCTGCTTTCAGTTTCTTCACTGCAACAAGCTATGACTAAGTGCTCTTTGAGGCTAATTTGTCTACATCTTATAAAATGTTGTGGTTTCTATGAATGGAGAGAACATGCCTCAAACTAGAGGTGATAACATGGTAACACTGGAGTATACATGCTTAATATTTTAGAAATGGACCTGGATCAAAAATAGATTTTATTTTTACATCAAAAAATTGCAACTAATGACTCTTCTAATTTCATTTGGAAATAATCTGCATTTAAGTAATTTGGGAAGGCTTTTTTCCATTTTTAGTTTTGCCAGTGAAAAGTTGCAGGATGAGAAGGAAGGAAGTCTATTCTAAAAAGTAACAATATGTAGGAGAAAAGAAATTAGTATTAAAAGAATGTCTTGAAAATGAGACTTTTGGAAATCAAACAATTTTTTATTCTGTTTCTTATAAATCACAAAATATTTTTCTGACCGAAAGGGAACACCATTCATAAGCATATTTATTTTGGTGAACAGGTACTTAATTTAAAAAGGGTGGGTTTTTTGTGAAATCAGTTAATTCAAAGAAATGGTGTATTCAGAGACACTGTTTTTTGTCTTCCTCCAACTCTTCCATCAAACTATTCTTTCATTTTGTAATCTACGTAGAGTGTTTTCTCTCATTTTCTCCTTTCTCCTCCATAAATGCTGCTTCACTCTCCTTTCTCATTTCTTAGGAGTAAATGGCATTCCCTGTCATGTAGCTCAACTCTTTCCAGCCTTCTTTCACCATCCCTGCTAAAGAATAGATAGATCTGTGTTACATATGTAATTATAGAAGGGAGACATTAATAATGCACTTGCAGGCTGCCTTACATCAACCTTATTGAAAGAAGGAATGTTATGCACGATGAACTTTAATGTAGGTGTCTGCCTGAGTATATGTATATGTCTAAAATACATGTACTTTCCTGGTCTCTTCACCTGTTTTGGAGTTTGTCACACTGTTTTTGTTGTATAGTCTCCTCCTGTAATTTTCTATAAAAGAATGAACCCAAGTGCAAGACTTCTATCTGGTAGTTCTGTTTTTACTTGTAACTTTATAACTATGTCCTTAAACCTGTAGTTATCTTTCCATTATCTTTTTTTTCTTCAAGGGTATACTCAAAGATGCAGGCTTTGGACAAACTTCTCTCCTGCTCCAAATAGAGAACAGTAGTTCTTGCTTTCAGCTGCAAAGTCTAAGTAGTCTGTCACAAGATACCTCACTGGGCACTGTGTTGAAGCCAGCATAAGTACGCAAACCACAGTAAGTTCAATCCCGGTGTCCCCAAAGTCTGTCACAGAGGTCTCAGTGCCTATATGTAGCCAGGCTGTCATTTGTTGCAAGGTCATAAGCAAGGATGAATTAAACCAAATAGTAAAGGTGTTCAACATTTGCAAAGTACTGTTACTGTTACAGAGGATATTTTGTAGTGGTAGAGAAAGACTTCTGGAATGAGAGCATATGTATCTTACATACAGAAGGGCTGCATTACCTAGGAGCAGAGCAGTTTTTCTGGGTGCTTCACTCTGGAAGTCTACTGAGACCGATTAAATATGAAATGCCACAGGAGTTAAAGGTTTCGGATATATTTATCTGCTTTCTGTAGAAGGATGCACATGATGTAAGAGGAGCTCTGCAGAGAGCAGACCTGGGTGTTTCTAAGGTAAGACTAGATGATCTCTAGAGCTCCCTTCCAATGCTGACCATTCTGTGATTCTGTGACTTCAGGGGAAGACAATGTTAGAGAAGGCTCAAAATGATACACTTCACGGTTTTGTTTTAGAGGAAGTTAAGGAAGTCGTCACTTTCTCACAAACATAACCCCTTATTTTCCTTTGCTGTTTTGCGCTATGCAGTTGTGTTAAAGGCTGCCCCAGTATAACGACAACTTCAGAGTCATTCTAGATTTAAACCTGCGTAGCAGATATCAGAATCTGATGTTAGTCATAATTTGGTACATCTTTAGCAGAGTGCAGAAGTTACTTGAATATAATAAGCATTTGCCTATTATAGCATGTAGCAAATCTAATGGCATGATTTGTATGAGCATGGTTTATTTGAGTGAGATTGTGATATCAGTGAACTGATGCTCAAATCCTGCATTACAGACATGGTGGTACTTGCATTTAAATGCACCATTATTAAAGGATGCAGAAACTACTAGGGAGGTACAAGAGAACATTATTACAGCTAAGAGAGATTTCAGAGTATGAATTCTTCAATGTAGTAAATCTTCTCGGAGAATTCTGGGGGGTGTACCCATAATTGCCCTTAAACTCAGAGTAGATTTTTAGATGCACAGTGGCAGGGATGGAGTATTTTTTG
>NW_009623410.1:19665-90532 GCF_000690535.1 Cariama cristata
CATCTGGTGGTGATAATGCATCTAATACTGTTCTACTAATGTCATCTGTGATAAGGTACATGATGAAAAAAAAAAGTCTTATTAAATATGTCGTACTAATTGCAACTTACAGCAAACTTAGCCTTATTTCAAGCAAGAAAAGGCTGATCATTCAAGCCTCTTTTGCATCTCTCCCTTTTGGAAAAAAAAAGAAAAGAGTGCCTGAATCCATAGTTCAGGCCACTCACTGACCTTGGTTACAGTAACGTGAATTTGGAGTGTGTGTGTTCGAATCAGTGTGGTTTTATGATAGCCTAATTAACGACATAGTATATAGCCTTTGCATCTATGAAAATTATATATATTGTCTCATACCATGCAACATTAAGTGGCGCACTATGATCCTAAATAAGATAAAGTTCAAGAGGAATCAGACAATGTACAATGAATGCTAACTTTATGGCACTTATCCCATTTGCTGTAATAAATTGCATGTTTTCTTGACAGATATCTTATTATATTTACAACTTTTGAACTTTTTAATTCATTTTTTTGGTATGGTTTCTTTCTGTTAGTAGCACAATATAATACTGTGAAGTGTGGAATTCATTTAAAGACTTTTCTTGTGCGTCTTTTGATACCATGTTCATGAATATGGTTAAAATAGCTGGAGACAGTCTCTCCAATCCTTTCTGCCAGAGAGTGTTTCCAATGGAGGTATTCATAAAGTAACAGAATAAGTATGAGGCTGGCAGAATCCAGCTGTACAGAAAAAGTTTAAGTTAATACATCCAGGAAGGCAGGTGGTTATTTCACTTATACAGATAATGGGCAACAGGTTGTTATAGAAAACTTGACCGTTACAGGAGGAAAATAATTTAGGTTGTATAGTGCTGCTCATACAAGAGGAAAAAGGATTTGGCTTACAAAAACCTGCATTGTTTTGTATTGTGAAACATTTTGCAAGTTCAAAAATTTTACCTGAGTATATTTTATTACCTATACAAATTTTTTATGCTTTCTATGAAGTCAAAACTGAGCAGAATATGTTAACGTCTATTTTAATATTGTGGATGCTTCCCCTGTTCTGTGGTCTCTGCAGATTGCAGTACACTGAAAACTAAACCAATTTCAAGTGGTGCTTTTTTATGAAATTTCCTACTTTGAAATATTACCTTGTTTTAAAAATACTGTTTAGACACTTGCCTCTGTTAATATTATATTGTAATTTGTTTTAAGAGAACTTTACTGAAATAAATAAAACAATAAGTCTTCATTGATGGTTTTGTTCTGTTCTGAGGAAGACTGATTGCAGCTATTGCAATTTTTACCACTGAGTATTTTGGGGCCAGGATTTCATAGCTGTTACCTGAATTAGTTAACTGTGTGTGCTGAAGTGGCACTAAACAAGAACAGTAATAGTACACGTTTCTAAAGGTCATCTAGTCTACCTGTTTTCTGTTCCCACTGTTGTAACTATAGATCTGAGAAGATGAAAATTGCATTTGATGCTGCCTCAGCCAGAATCACTATTATACTAATGCTATTATACTAATAAATACTTGTGTCAAAAGAGCAGTACATTTTATCTCTGTCATTGCTACCACCCTAGAAATACAGAGAAGAAAAATGAGAATACATTTTTTTAACAGAAGAAATTTGTCCTGCCTTGGTGCTTCATAGGCTCTCTGTCATACATGGAAGCTTTGACAGTGTTGGGGCGGTCCTGATCAGACCTTTGCAGTAGGACGGCTATGCTTTTGTCAGGGTCTGTGCGAGTTAAAACTCCTTTGTTCTCAGTAGAGACTCATTACGATTATTTTAAATTATACAACTGTTTTTTCTTTTCAGAGATGTTATTGTTTATTAGATCTGAATGAAGGAGAGGTGCTGTCAAGTGACCTCCATTTAGAAATAATTTTGAAACAGATTCCTCCAAAAAAGCAATTGGAGATCAAATTGTTATTTATTTCAACCTTTCCATTAAAAGCAAAAAAGAGAAATTTTACATGATGTGTTTTTCATCAATTGCATTTGTACTGATTTGAAGGACTCAGAGAAATAATTTGTACAAGAAGGGGATTACAGATGTCATTAACATAGCCTAAATTAGCCAAGGATGAAATTCAGAGGAGGAGGAAAGAAGTATTAGTGAAATACTGGTGAAAACAGAACTAGCCTCCTCCAGGCTAGATCCGAAACTGCCCCTTCTCTTCTGGCCTTCAGCAGCTGATACGGTTTATGCCCTTTCCACAACAGCCCAATCCATCTTGATCTTTGACCACTGTGTACAATGGCTCTCTCAGATTCATCTTGTGTTTCTCTTCAGGGGTCTGACGTTCAGTTGTACAACATCCATACATATATGTCTAGAAACACGCTCTGTGGCCAAGCCTGGTGCCCCTTTCTCTGCCTGGAGGGCTTGCCTTAAAATAAGGCTCGGAAGATACTATCTGTGGTAGTGGCAGTGCCTGTACTGCTGTGGTAGTGCTGCCTTGACAGAAGTAGGTAGTGAGTGAGCCTCAAAATAGCTGTCTTGCTGGACTTTAGCACCTCTGTATCTACAAATTTATACATGTCTTTCACTGTCTGGGTCTGGATGTATGAAAGCCAAATGACTGCAAAGGACAATCCAAGAAACTCTTGTTTGCGTTAGATAATTGAATCGTTTCTTGGCCATCTGCAGTTTGTGTAGCTTGCTTCAGTCCTTCCTTGGAGCTCTGCAGGCACGTTGTGACCTGCAGGATTGCATCTTTTCTTTATAGGCTCTTCAGAAGAGAAACTCACCGCTCTCCAGACAGTCTAGTGCAATCTTGTTAAATGGCATCTCTTGAAAGTAGTCTTAAAAGGCTGGATGTAATTTCCTCGCTAGAAGGGTGTTAATGCCTGGCTTTAGCAGAAGCTTGAAGTAAAAGCCTGTCATGTTAAGATATATATATCTCTCCTTGGGTTAAATAGCATTTTCTCTAAAAGAACAGCTGTGGAAAAAGGATTTTCAAAAGTTTCTGCATCTTCTTATGAAAACCATTTCTCTAACTTTCCCCTTGGCCATTTTTTCCACTGGAAAGGTAGAGGGAAGAAAAGAAAATAAGAAAGTGAAGGTAGGGGAATGGAGATAGAAGGGGAGAAAAGTGAGAGAAGGAAAAAGCAGTCTCCAGTGTTTAGGTAATTTAATGTATGAGAATTTAAATTAGTTTTCTTCAGAACTTTCTGAAAGAAATTCTCATTTTTTGAACCAGTTGTAATTGAAATTTTATTCAACTGAAAATGATGTCTATCACATTTGGCTTCATTTCTGTCTTGTCATCAAAGCACTTCCCACCTACTGACTTCTGTAAACTTCAGTAACATTAGAGTATCCTGAATATGCTTAAGTCTTTTGCTGAGCTAGAACATTAAGTTGGGTAATTGGGTTAATTAAGTGCCAACTTACATTGGGAAACCTCTGGATATACTTGTGGGTTTTGGCATGCAAACCTCAGTTTTCATCATTACCTCTATGTTTATATTGGGAGCTGCTTTTCATTAGGTAAATGAGCCTACTCTAAGCTCCACGTTATCATCACTTGGCTGCTAATGGTACCTAACGTTGCTCATTTAAGTCTCCTTTGGGTATTTTTCTATTATACTGCAGTCAGCAATGTAGACATGTACTAAGTGTCTTCAGGACCCCTGTACATATGGGATGTAGACAGAGTGTTCTTGTCAGTTAGTTTTTCCGGACTTGCTTCATTGTTTTAAATTATAAGTTGAAATTGATTCAGGAGTCTGTATGATAGATATGGGCTTTCAAAGCAAATGTGACCTGGTGAGTGATTTAGACTGGTAATCACATCAGAGTTGCATGATTGCAGCCTTCTCTTGCAGAGTATAAAAAACTTCTGAGAATATTCATAGATTAAATGCAGGTGTCTTGAGTAAAGAGCTGGAGATGCTTTGCATCAAACAAATAAAAGCCTCATACTCTAATCAGAAGGTCAAAAAAGTAAAAAGATTTAGTGTATACTGTAAAATACACTGTTTGTTGAAGGAGAAGTACATTTGTTGGTTTTATTAGGAGAGGAGAATGAAAATGTGTGCTTTATGCCAAGTATATAAGACAAATTGCTTAGGACGCCCTTATGCCTGAAAACGCTCTGTACTTCACTTTTTCTTGAACATGTACCCAGATTTGTTTAAACTTTTGCTTCAAACTGCTGCCATATCAATGACTTACTTAATACAGGCTTGATTCGTGCTAAAACCTCCTTGAGGGTATTTCCCCCCCTGTATACCAGACAAACATAATACATTTCGAACACATCTGATCAATCCTTGGAAAATAGTTTCCGATACTGCAATCCTCCCAAGAGATGCGACCCCGGTGATTCTGGCTGAGGCAGCAGTTATCCTCAGCTGCTTCAGCCTCCTGAAGCCCTCATCCCGAGGTGGTCAAGCTTTCCTCTGCCTTTTGGCATTGCTAGAAGGGGTGCAGTGACAGCTGTCTTGCCTGGGAAGCTGCAAGTATTTGTTTTGTATCAGCCATGATCCTTTTTTTTCCTCTGATTTTGGCCATTCTGCCTTTCTTTCAGCCATTCTGCCTAACTTTCATGGTTAGCCATGATGCTGAAAATCCACCGTTCCCACATCTCTACCCCGACATGCAGCTTTACTTCTGCTCTCTCATGTTTTGATCTGTGACTGGTTTGAATTGTTGTTTTGTTGGCTGTAGGCTTCCATCTCATACTCATCTGTGAAGCACCACATGCCTCTGAGAGGCTTAGACATGTGCGTAACCAGAGACGTTTTGTCCCATTTGGATGTGCCTACACCCTTGGGAGACCAGGGTAGTGGCATTCTGCAGAAATGGTGGGAGTCACAACAGCAGCATTTGTGAAGAGCACAAGATAGTTAAAGCATGCAAAACCCCTCCTCTGGTCAAGACTGGATTTTGATGGTTTGTGTTTTGACTGTCCTCGGGAGTTCCTTTCTTTGGTTAAAAAAGGAGGTAAAAAATCTTCTAACGCTGAGAACAAACACATATTTTTCTCTGCCCAGCTTTTTTCCCTGTTACTTGTGTAGCTCAGGCTAAGGCAGCAAACAGCCTGCTTCCCATGTGTACAGAGTCACTGTGCTTCATGCTGCAAGCTTTGAGAATGCTTTGACAAGCCGAATCCTGCCAGCCTGCTGTGAGCCTTGAAGAGCCACTTCATAGCCAGAATAAGTAAGCCAGAGCCCAAAGTGAAATGGTAAAAATTAAATGCACGATTTTAGGTTATCTATCAACATCATACAACTCTGCTCCTAAGAACATTAACTTTTTATGGAAATGACATTTGGTAAAGTAAGCCATAAAGGTCAACCCAGAGCCTACAGTGTGCTTGCTACTGTGACAAAGCATGCAGTCATTTCTCTTCTATTTCATAGCATGGGGCAAGATTCAGAGTGGACTTTGGTGCACCATTCACCCATAGGCCCTGTTCTCAGCAGAGGTTTTCATTTTCTCAGTTCCTACCTCTGGAAGTATATAAATTCACGACCAGATTCCCATAGTTTTGCTTTTTATACCTAGAGATGACCTGTTTCCATAACGCTGCTCTTGCTGCGTTTCACACCTCTTGGTGCCATTCCTTGCTCTAACTAAGATTGCTGAAACATCGATGTTCTTGAAAATTTCTTTCAGGTCTGTGTGTATGTATGTGCACTTGAGAATTTACTTACATCCTCGGAGAAGAGGGAATACCTCTCTTTTCTTACCTTTTCAGTTGCCCCCAAAGTCAACTATATAGAAAAGACCTACTTTCATCCAGTCTTCCTGGCACTTGATTTCCAAAGGCCAAAACACAAAGCAGTGTGTTTCCTATTCTGCATATAAGATGTTGATAAACACCTACAATATTATTGGTGTGCTGCTGATAAAATCTATTTCAGAATTGATTATCTTTGACTTTAAGGTAATCCAAGTCATCAGACACTTCAGCTGGTTTAATTATGACTATAAGGTTAATACTCCAAATGTTACTAATGTTAATATTCTGACTAATAAGAAATATAAATTCTTTAAGATTTGCAATATATTGCTGGGGAAATGGATGTTTTAGCTTGTGGTCACAAATATCTTTTATAAAAGCTATTTTGGTGAAGACTATCGTAAAGATGCTTTTTCTCCCAACCCTACTTATTTAGATGTGGTGTCTGGGATTATGGCAGCTACATCATGTAGAACAGTTTATGGCTTTTTTGAAGTTATGCCAGAAGCCATTTTATTTCTAGTTGATCTTAGGGCCATGAAAGTGAACAACTGGATTAAAATTTTCTTTCTACCAACCTGTTCTGCTCTACACAGCTCATCTGGTATAAATATGGCACCATTATCAGCTTCTGAGTTGGATTTATAAACAGGAAGAGTTCCAGTGGGCGAAATAAATGGAACAATCCTTGATACCTGGTAACAGTGGTTGGACAGTTATTGCACAGGAAATATCCCTTAACAAAGGCCCTTCAAGTGAACTATATGTGATGAAGAAAATATTAGATGCAGACCTTGACACTGCAACGAGTTTGTTTGTATAAAAGGTATTGGTATGTGTAAGTGTAAAAGTGTAAGTCCTAGAAGTAACAAGAATACTCATGTGCACAATAAATGTGGCTGATGGTTAGGATCTGGGGGACCTGAGCTGTAAATGCTGACATTTTATTTACGTAAGGCAAATGTGGGAGGCGTATGATGCTCAATGACTGGTCTGTGACCCTTGATCGGTTGGCTTTACATTGTTTGCTAAAAGGCACCTAAGTGTTAAAGCACTTTCTGTAACTTTGCCTATGGACACAAAGGATAATGCATTTGGCCAGCTCTGCAGGCAGTATTTAGATCACAATGTAGGTATCAAAGTCTTTGAAGTTTTTTTTCTGTCCAAGCTGGGCACAATATTTTTTGACCAGAGACAGGTCAGAAAGCATGTGGAAACACGGAGTAAGCAGGCCAGCCTGGCTTTGCGAGAGGGACCCCTTGCTGAAGCTGAGGGGTTGGCGTGATGGAGGGTCCTGCTGCAGCCTGGCCCTCGCAGGAGCAGGAGTAGGTGGGACCTGACCGGCCTCCAGGATATGCTAAGCTTTAGGTATGGCTGGGGTGTGTTGAGGCTATTTTGCTGTTGTAGCATTTTTGTTGCTGATTGCTGTACTCCTAAGGATAAGTAATGCTTTGCTTGGAAGATTGTCCATATTCGGTGCTGTATCCAATTGCAACTTAAGAGAAATTTGTTCCAGGAGCCCAACCTGGTTTGAATATCTGAGCAAAACACCTAGAAATTAAAGATGCTGTAGCATGGAGATCTTCCTGAAGTGGGATGAGTTTTCACAAGTCAGTAGGGGCAAAGGACACATCACTTGACAACAGACTTAAGCTGGAACTGTAACATATACCCTTAAAATTTGTACTGTAGAAATGCTACTCTAGTGGGTTCAGTAGCACTGCTGTTACTAACTGGCAAGCTACATCACTGAGGTCTGGATCCTTGCTTCAAGTGACAGCTACTCAATCCGTATTCAAGCTCTTAGTCCAGTTTTCAAAACTAAAATACCCTTTTCAATCACCAAAGTAGCACTGTAGCCCTGTTAACAACAGTGTCTTAGGGGCCCAGCAGTAGCAATGACTGTCTCTACAGCAGGAGGATGAGTAGCTATACATGAGTGGGACCTTGCAAAAAGTAACAACCCCTCCCCAAAATACCCACGCCCCCATTCAAAAGCAGAAACTCACACACCCAACACCGATGTTTCCTCTGCCGCAGCAGCCCCAGCCCGTGCACAGGAACATGGCCCCGGATTTCACATCCTTGCAGCCAGCCAGGTGGAGGGAAAAGCCAAGCTGGGCACTGCCCACTGCGTGTGGCCACTCCATGGGGTTCCCTGTAGGCCAGGGAGGGCTGTGGATTGGGGGGGGGGGGCGCTGCAGCAACCTATTGTGAAACAGAGCCAGGAAAGAAGTTTTCTGATTTCAAGGCCGCTAAGTGCTGATTGCGTTCGCATTGCCCCGGAGGTGTTTCTGTGCCCATCAAGGCTGCCAGTAGCAGGTTTGACTACTAGAAAGGATTTTTTTTGTTCCAGTGAAAACCTCTGAGCAGGGGAAGGTCTTATTTATCACTGCCTCGGGTTAGCAGTCATAAAAGTGGCAATAATAGTTGATAAGGGCAGTAAAAAGACAGGTCTCCAACCCTGGGAAGGTTTTGACAAATAGCTGCTCACTAGATTGGAGGTATTACTGGCTTGGAGACAGATGGGCTCATCAGAGGAATGTAGGTAATGCTACAGGTAAATGATAGAGAAATTAGTGTAGGTGTAGTTGAAGTAGTTACAACAATTTCTTTATCTGCTGTTGGCATGTTTTGCCTTAATAGTTAACTAATTTTTCTTTTAAAGAGACCTTCAGAGGCTAGGGAGTGAGGGATGAGTGAGGTCTTTGGGCACAAAGAAAAGGATGTCTTTTGATTTTGGTGCCATACATTAAACAGCTGTGTTTGCGACAAGTCTTTACCCCAAATTGTTTTGTTAAAAGTTACATGGGCTTCTGATTTGCAATCAGTTCATGACAGATTTTCATTTTAGTCCTTGCTCTTACAAATTTTTTTCTTTTCTGTTTCCTTAAGTGTATCACAATATGCTCAGCTGATACTCACTGTAACCATTTGTTAGAAATTTCTGTACAGATTTAGATGAGTGGTAATTGAATGTTAAACCCCCATACACACTCCTTTTCAAAAGGAGAATACAGAGTCTGCAGTTGGTCTTGTACAACATTTTGAGCAATACAGATTTTGTTATATTTCTCCTGTCATATTTCTGAATGATCAAGTCATTGTAAAAATAAATGTTATGTTTCAGGTAGCTTTTCTTTTGGGCTTTAGTCTATTTCTGAATGTGAATATCCATACTGACTTGCCTTAGGTGCCCCGATGTCAAAACTGAAGTCTTCAAAGACTGAATTAATCTGACATAAGAAAATACTCAGACACAGAGGATGTAAGAATGAAAACAGAGAAGGTCACAGTCACCCCGTTCCTTCAATTTCTGTGGATTCCAGCTAAACCCTTAACTTCATTTGATAGAACAGGATGTGTTGGTCTGCTTTACTAGAAAGAAAAACTGTGTGTGGGAAGAAATCTGAGAATTTCTATATCACAGGCCTTGAAAATATTTTGGGGCTTAAACTTCCATGGCAGAAGTGTTTAAGTGTTTCTAAAGGCAAATTAGATGGGATTCTGTACTTTTTACACTTACTTAATTTTATTTGTCTTTTTGCAGCTTGTTCATATTTTAAATTTGAGAAAACTCTGAGGAAAATATTTCTTATGGGCAGATGAAGAAGGTCCTTAAACAAAAGTAGACAGCAGACATCGTCAAAGGTGGTTTTAGGACACAGGTATTTTCCCTTCTTGAAGACTATTGAAGTCAGGTCTGTATTAATAATGACATAAATGTCATCTTCGAGCGTCTAAGTGAATTAATGCTCAGTTACCTATTTGCCAGACCAGACAGTCTAAAAGGAAACAGTACCTTTGACAAACTAATCAAAGACTGGCAGAATAGGACAAGCCATTCCTCCTTTCCATAGCTCGTGTTGTGCGATTGAGCCACAGCTTAGAGAACTCCCCTGTTCTGAAGAAAGGATGTTGCCAAGCTTTTCAGGTTTTCAGAACAGGCTCTGACACACAGAGCTCATAACAGCAACTCTGGACCCATTGTACATCCTGAAATCACTACTGACTACTCTATTCACTGTGGACAATATTTTAATTTTTCTGGTGCTTGCTACTTATCTCCAGATTTCTTAAAAGGGACTGAAAGCCTACTACCATGGCCTATATTTTCAGTGTATTACCTGTCATCCACAGCTTACCCTGAGAGCCCTGTGCTGTTTCTTCACTAGGAATCTAAAAACCACACGTCTCAGCATAGTAATTTCTACTATAAGAATGATGAGAAATAATGACTGTTCTAATTGTTTCTGTGTTCTAACAAGAACAAAGTTTGCTGGGCATGTGATAGACTAGAAAAGAAAATGAAAATAAAGAGTGAGGAAAATACAGCCTGAGCATTGCGTAGCATATCAGATGGTCTATTTGCCTATGACTGGGTCATTCCTTCATCTTCCCTAAACAGAGAAGACCTTTTGCCCTTTCATCTCTACCAAGCTTACAGGGAGCTGTGCTGGTTTGAAAGCAGAAGTGAATGGAGCATGATAAAAAGTTGGATTTTGATGAATAGTGTCTGCTCATTTCCTCATGTCTGTCTTTCCATTGAATTTTCAATAAAATTACCAGTATGCTTATGATAAGAGATTTTTCCTATAGCTTTATTTGATTCTAAAGTACAGAGCTCCAAACCACCTCCATGTTTCCTTGCTACATTCAGGGAAGTGTCACATATCCTTGGAAATGAACCTGCCAGCATTCCCTGGCAATGGTCTGGTCTTAACGCGCTTCCCTAGCAGTTTATTGTTGACCCATATCAAAGTCATGACACTGGCTGGATGATGGGTACAGTTGCTGTGTTCTTGTTTAGATTTCAGGGGTCTGACCACAGGCTGCTGGTATGGCTGGGCAGGTGGCTCAATATATTTGCTTTCACTCCTTTAAAAATGGGATAAAGTACCACTACACTACAGGGGTGTTATGAGGGTAAAATTCATTATTAATGACTGTGAGGTATTCAGATGCGGTGGTAATGAGGCTATATGGATGTCTGAGTATGTGCTTCACTGCACATCTGAAGCAAAACATGTCTGTTTCCTTGACAACCCCTCTGCATCTGTACCATTGTGCTCTCCCCCGTACGTGGAAATATCAAGCATCATTACTGAAGCTTGCTCATGTTTTGCTCCATTCATATTCTGCTATTAAAAAAATTCTGTTTGTTACCTTGACAGTGTGCTGCTCTGAATGGTGTAGGCCTATTCCTCCCTGTTCCTTTCTCTTTTCCTCCCTTTCCCTCCCCAGGGGTGCAGTCCTCCCTTTTTCTCTACCATCAGCATCTGTGCTCACCCCTTCAGGAGGCCGATTTGGTTCAGTTGACCGATAGCAAACTAGCCTCATGCAGAAAGGAAATAAAGGAAGAGTATTCTGCTGAGCTGCTTTTCAGAGGGGTCAGACGGGCATTTGGTGCTGTGGGCACAGCAGCAGCCAAGCAAGAGCAAAGAGAGGCAGGAGAGAGGGGAGCCATGGAGAGGGAGCTCAGCTCAGCCCTCTTCTCTGCTTAGAGCAGAAGGCTCAGGGTCACCCCACCAAAGGTGGGAAGCAGCAGCACTTCACTAAGCGATGCACAAATGTGGTAATATAGAAACACATCATGTCCATGTCCATACATTGCCCTTGAGAAAATCAAAACAACGTGAACTTTCTGAACAACAATTAGTGCTGCCATCTGTTACTGTCAGCAGATGTACGTGATAACCTTGTGTTCACTTCCTTGGAAAGAGCTGTGTGTATTTCACTTATGATATCCATAAATGTTTTCCTTTTAGCAATGTAAAGATATGTGATATTATCTAACAGTTTTATCTTGACATGTGTCATGGTTGTATGAATGCCTTTACATAAAACAAATATCAAAGAGATCTTCTGCAGCTCTGAGCTGCATAGGATCACTGTTTCTAGACAAGTGGGAGTTTATAGCCCATGGAAGCCCAAGGACTGCTCATGTGAGAAGGTGCTCACCACATCACGGAAACTTTGTGCAGCCTCATCCTCCTAATGCAGCCAGTGTCTCTGTCCTCCTTTGAACTCCTGCGGGTTAAGATGATTCATGGCTGCCAAAGATCCAATCCTACATGCAGAGAAAAGCAGGTATGTTCTGTTTAAATAGTTGTCATCAATTTCAAAATAAAAACTTCAGAATTCAAGAGGTCAGTTCTTCTCACTGTCGGTCTAGCCCGATTACCATGTAAAGATACAAGGGAAATATAGGCAACAAAGTGGTGTAAAGGCACCAGAGTTCAAATCCTGATGTTCCGCTTGTTCCCAGCACGTACATCTCTGCAGCTCGATTCCCCAGGGGTTCACTGCACCCACCAGTACTTCACTTGCTTGCACCTCTGTTCATGAACAGGTTTGCAGCTCCGTGCTTTTGCACTGAGTGACGTCCCAGGAAAAGTGCCAAACAAGAGGGTTAAGGTGTTGCAAAACTGAACATGAAAATCAATTTCTGGTTAAGAAATGTTTTGTGATTAAAAGGAAAAGGAAGCACAGAATGTGGGCCACAAAGTCTGTCCTGTAAATCTGTCCATGCATTCAGTGTTTATATGAGCGTGATATTACCACAATTATATCTTTACTGTGAGTGAGACGTCCATCCATTATCTAAAAGCTGGAATGTGAAGAGATGCAAAAGAAAACACTGAAGGCAGGTCAAGGAGACTTTTTTTGGTGAGATCTAGGATTATCCTAACAGTTCCTCCTTACAGTGCATGTTCTACCTCTTTTGAGTTTATACATCTTCTTTTGCCAAAAATAGGTTGGCCCCTACTAAAATCTGTTTCTTGGAGTAGTATTTATTGCAAATTAAGACATAAGGAATTGCTCTACAGTATCCTGTGAGACCATTTTCCATTTTAAAATCAATGCTAATTAAAAGTACGTACTTTAATGTTAACATAAATCAGTTCCAAATTTACATGTTACCAATACCTTACAAAATACAATTTTCCTTAATTCTAATGAGATCTCCCCTCAGTATATTTTGTGCAAGTTAATTAATTAAGTGCCTTTGTTTTTACATAAACACACACACACACATAGTGTCTACTCATGAAGTAGAGAGAAAAAACAATGGGGATTTTGCTTTTTGGGGCAGATGTGGGTTGAAATTCCCCTTAGCTACAGGACCCCACTGAAACCAAATCTTCTAAAACATCCTAAATAGGCTGGTGGGGAAAATGACAAATCTCCTTATGTGTGTTTGTGAGAAAGCACTGACATAGATGTTTAATTCCAGGACAGGGCTCAGGTTTGCTAATCTAAACTGAAAATAGTCACTTTCTGCAGCTTTCATGTAGGAGTTAAAATTCCTGTAAGAGATGGAACTTCTCCCCTCCCTGTTTCTTACTGACTGTTTCATGCAAATCCCCAGTCTTTAGGCATACTGACTTTTATTAGGGGTGTTCACTTCCTCTGGAAATTGTGAAGGGACTTGAGCATTTTCATGCCTGGCAGGTATTTTAAACAGCTGAGCATGGACACAGCAGCAGAGAGCTGCTCTATAGGAAGCATACAGAGAACAGCAGAATGTTCTTTGCATTTGATGTAGATACCAAGAAAGCATTGGCTATGTGACAAAGAGATCTTATGGTACACATGTTTACTTTAATGAAGGGCAGGGTAGGAGAAAAAATATATATCTACAGACGAAAATATATTCCAGAAATATGGGAGCCATATGGGGAAACACAGCAATTCCCTGTGCTGGGAAAAATACTCAAGTGTGACAGAGACCTCAGTGAAAATAAACTTCAGGATTCAGTAGACACTTTTGCAAGAGGTTAAGAAAGCAAATGTGGACTTACCTCTGACAAGAAACAGAGTCCTAAATTCAGTACAAGCCAATTAGCCTGTTATATTTGGGTCCTGGCAAAACTGTGAGAAGCAGAGAAGCATGCCCCATTGTATTATAGTTTGCTGTAGCTGTGCACCGTATTTCACGCTGATTAGACTTCTAGATTGCCTCCAATCAATGAAAAGCCCAGGACTCTCCACCATGCAGTGCCTAATGGACTGCATTTCCTTAGGGAATCAAGTCAAACGTGTACTGGCTCCAGTGGGAAAACTGGTTTAAGAAGCTCTTTCCTTTCTTCGTAACAGCCATGAAAAAGTGTTGCAATGCTATGCTGAAGTTTAGTGCCTCTAAGTTGTGAAGTTACGGCTGGTTTTGAGGCCATGCTGTAAACCAGGTCACTGAAATGTTTAAAATAGTCACCAGAGGCTACAGGGCAGATGCGTTTGAAGTCAACTTCATCACAGCCAACACTGCATAATTGCACAATAAATGTCATAGCTGAGTGCAAGTCCATGAAACAAACATGGAAATCCATGAAAGAACATGAAGAATGAAGAAAGAAGAATGCAGCCTACCTGCGCCTTTTACCTGTATGATAAACACCTACGGGCCACAGCTGCAAAGAGGAAATGGAGCAGCAGCCAGAGCTCAGTTTAGCTGTTTACAACACATCTGATCACACCACATTATTGCCAGCTACAGATTTGTTAGCAACCTGCAGTTGTTCCACAATTTCATCCTGACTTTTAGAACCGTTGGTGGGAAAAATCCTATGTGATTATCCTCAGGATGCTCTTTTTTGGCTATTCCTGGATGAAATGGTTCCCTTTTATTAAAATGACTTGTTTCAATTTACTTAAACTTGAGAGGAACCAATAACCTTAAAATGCCCTTACATCTAAAAAGGTGTTTCATTTCATCCCAGCTCATCCCCACCGTTCTGCTGATAGACTTTGGCAACTCTTTGAGGAAGAAGGGGATTAAAAACAGCTGTAAAATCCCTCTTGTATGGAGATCAATGATCCTTCTTTCAGAAAACTGCCTTCTTGCAAATCCAGCAGTGATCTTTAATACATTGACTTATACTTCTGACCTACAATTTCAGCATCTTCTAAATAATAATCTGGAATAGCAACCTTCATGTTAGTGGACCTCAAATGCTTCTGTAGGATTAAGGAATGTAATCATAGAATCCAGACCTCTGATTTTGCAGGCAACTCTGCCAAGCTCCTAGAAATGTACCCTGAAAGCATCTCTGGGACACTCTCACTTGAGTTCCTGCCCCTACAAGCAGATCTGGAGAAGCATAGGAGTAGAAAATCTCCATCATCCTTCAGAGCAGGAATCATTTAGTGCAAAATCTGTGGGGGTATGCCATAAGACATAACCTACAATCTCTGGGTATGGACATTATACTGGACTAGAACGGACTGCTTGATACAAAGAACATTGGGACTTTGTGTTGCTCACTAGCTGTCCACAATGCTCTACACCTCAGAGGACTCTTGGTCTGCTTTAACTTAAACGAACTATGCAGTTCATGTCAGCTCAGTGTTAGAAGGCTGCAAAGGTGGCTTAAATCTCATACATCTGTTGTGCTTCACAGTATTTTCCCCTTTTCTTGCCTGCTGTGCTTGGTGGTTAATGATTATTTCTTTTAATAGATGCAATCATGCAATGGTAACACAAGTCCTTTGCTGGTGCTGGGGCTGCAAATCTCTTCATGTCTCAAAGAGATTTCAGTGGGTATGATGGAGGTAAGGTACAGGCTGTTTAAGTCACCCTCTGCAAGTGTGCTGAATTACAATGTTGGGTCATCACAGGCACATTGAGAATGGAAATTTAATCGTGTACCAAGAGGTATTACCTTCAGGCTATGTTTTCCTTAAGTTCCTATCCTTTTTAAGTGACTGTCAAGGATTATAATCAATCAATCTGAAAAATATTGAGTCTATCCTTAAAGAGTACTCATCAATTCCAGCAGGCTGAAAGAGTTTAACATCATCAGCTGCTCTATTCTTGGATCACTATGTGTGTGTAATTGCCTGGAATCTCAGGCTTTTCCATCTGCTTTCACTAAAGGACAGTGCTTTTCTGCTGTAAAGAGATTAAAAACAGACCTTGTACTTTTTTGGGCTGTGACCATCAGGCATCAGAAGGAGAGGACACTAAAATTTTGTTTGAAACAAAGTAAGTGTAACAGGATCTTTCTTGGGGACAGTTGCAGTGTCTGTGTGTGCTTAACACATAAATGATGCTTTATGTTTCATCAAAGCCAAAAGCCAAAAATATCTATAACATTTGCAGTTTTAAAGTGTTTCTGAAGGGATATGCTAAAAACTTGATGGGAGACTAAATCTTCATTTTCTAGTTTAAGGATAAAGGCTGAGCTTTCCTGGGGACAAGTCTAAAAACATAGTCATGAAGAATTTCTGTCAGAGTGTTTCTTCAATTCACTTGTCTAAAATAGGCATAGTGCAGTAAGGAGGCTAAATGCCCAGTCAGGTAGAGTTCCTACCAGTACAGGACATGACATTTCACAGACACACACTGAGCACCTGAGTGGTAACAAGGAAGAAAGCAAAACACACCTAACAAATATTAGCTGCATCACTTGATGCACCACTGGAAGACGTTCAGATTCTGTGGTATTATAGGAATGCACAGAAAACAGCATATGATATTAACTGTTCTGGTTTTTATCACAGAAGTTAAGTTTTCTTGGTTTTATGGATTTGAACTTATTCTCTGTAATCTATTTCTTCTTGACTTCAGATAGAGGCAACAATGTTCACTTGCCCAAAGAGCAGCTGCATTAGGGCACAGACGACACATAGGTGAATTACTGGAATCTGAGTCTGAAGACTTGTATTGTGGAGCAGCCCTGCGTTTCCATCTGTCCTTGCTTCTGACCAGTCCTTTTCAGTCAAATTTCCAGGAGATACACATGCTCCAGAGACATGACTCTGTATTTGCTCATCATTCTCCTTGCACTTGCATTTTCTGCTTCCTAAAGCTGCCTCAGGGTATCTTTGTAAAATAGTGGTGGTATTCATGATGGTGATAGTTACGTAGACTAAAATATCATGATGAAAGATTTGTTTTTATGAAAAAAGATTTTCATTGTCTTCAATAAGCTTTGAAAGAGGTACTAAACCAAATTGATAATTTAGTCATTCACAAGCAAGACAGTGCAACAAAAAAACTTAATTCTACTTCCAACAAAATCAATGGCAAAGTCCTCATTGACCCCACTGGGGTAGAATCTGGATTTGGGTACTTGATCTTGTGTCTTCTAAAGGCAAGAAGTTTTGCAGTGAATATAATGAGCGCACAAATAGCTGCTAGAATAGCTGTACAACAGTCAGGAACTCAGAAATTCAGTACTCCTTGTACTTACTTAGGAATCAACAAGAAAATAATTTACATGACATTTACTCTGCTCAAAATACAATCAGATTTAATTGTATTTTCTGAAGGTTTTTTTAAAATCATGATTTAAATATCATTATTGAATGGAATTTTAAACATTAACAATCTGCATTTAATGCAATGTTTTGGCTTCCCCTTGGAGCCCAGCTGCCCTGGACCAGCTCTGTAACTTGGCAGGAACACTGCAGATAGCACGGTGTAGCAGCCGCCTGTTGCATAACACTGTTCACTATGTAACGTGCTTATATTGATTAGACTCAAGCATGTAGTAGTGCTGTAAAATCAATACTGCTACTATTTCTATTTGTCGTACTCCAAAGGGTCACGTGGATAAGCAAATCTGAGAAGGCTGTCAATACATTTTTATATTCAATACAGTGCAAGCTGTATGTGCAGGTGTGTGGAGATATAGAACATGTGGTATATACCTATATACACATTAAAATAACATGTGAATGAAAAGACAAAGACTTAGTCTTATAAGTGTGTGCTAATTGTTTTCAGGAAATGAGCACAGTCATACTAATCACTCTGAGCTAGAATAAAGCATATCTCCCCCTAGGATAAATATTCTTTTCTGGAGTGAGTTTCACTTACCATCTTTTACTCAAACCCCCCATATTTTTTCCAGGGAGAAAAAAAAAACCCAGAGAGTTCCAACAATAAGCATCTAAAAAAACCTTATAGTGCAAGGTAGTTTTCCTTGAGATATGAGATTAAATGCATTGAAGCAGAGGAGAGAATGAAATGTCATTGCCCCATCTCTGACCGGGGATACCAGAATAAAGGACAGAGCTGCATCTCCATGGGTATGTGCTGAACCCCACCTGGTTCTCGTACATGAGGGAAATCTGCAGGAGGAGTGTATGCAATGAAATGGTAAGAAATCCAGTTTATAGTCCAGAAAGGACTGCATTGAGCTAAATACACACCTCATTAGCTACACCGATATGTAGGTCCTTCAAGGCATTCCCCGAACACCACCTAGTAGGCTCCTACAGACTGGCTGTAGTGAGGACATGTGTGCCTCAAAATTTCTTAGGTTACAAGGTGGGTCTGTAGATTTTGAGACTTTATTGGTGATTAGACCTAGTTCCTTTTGTCCCATGTTTCAGCCTAAAATAAGCCTCTAGCTTGCAATGCTGCATTGGCCATAGAAGTATTTCTGTTAACCCATCCACACATTAGGGATCATACTAGTGTTTTGAGATACACAGATTTCAAATGCTAATTGTTGTTACAACCATTAAGTGTACAGGTATCACTGTCACTTTTTCAGAAAAACCAGCATTAAGAATTCATATCATGCCATAAATATCTGGGTATTAGAGCTTTTGCTTTATATATGGGGAGAGCAATATGGTTCTGCAGTGAGGAACCAAGATGCCTTCTTGAAGGAAAGCATTGGTCAAGCAGCTCTTACTGGCAGATTTGTGCCTACCTTGTGGACACACAGAGCCCCTGGGAGAGACACTTGAATAAAGGTAGCTTAATACAGCTTCTGCTGAGAAAGTAGAGTTTTTTATATTGCCCTTTCTCATAACCTTTGCTTACCCTATATTCTTTTCACAGGTGAGAATTTCTTGCTGCCCTTCTGACTCCATCTTGCTGTTGAAGAAGCACAGGAATGCAAGCAGCAATGCCATCCTTACATGCACCAATAACAACTTACAAAATGAAAAATCTCAGCCCGAAATATAATTTTCATAATAGTGTAATTAAGAAGGATTTGCAGTGAATAATCATCTTGCGTTTTTGTATAGTTTTGGACTGATTCTTTTAAATGAAGCAATTACTTGCAAAATTTTCCAAAGCAAAACCCATCAGTTTTTCCTGACGTAATTCTTCTTGTTGGTAGAAATGTATCATTACCTTCGGCAGAGTCTGAGAGTGTTCACACTTGCCTTTTTGCACAGCTACTTCAGTTTTCTGCAGCAGTAGCAGGTAAGATGAGGGTCAGTAACCAGAAATTGGGGTCAGTTTTCCAGATATCACATTACATATCTCAATCACTAGCTCCTTGTGGAATGTTTTATCTAAAGACATTAAAGTTTAGCTACCTTTTAAAGCAAGGTCACTCAGTTTCTCCAGATTTGTTCTCGGTGCTGTGGCTTTTTACACAAAGACCCAAATAAGATTTGCTCACAGCTGTTTCTTAGCACATGAGTGGGCTTAGTTTGCTGGGAGGCAATTTGAACATCGACAGAAAGCTGAAACAATGCTGAGTTAGTGCTCCAGTCCAGTGCAGTCTTAATTTAAAGGAGAGGGAATTGAACCTGAAAAAAGCTACAATATCACAGCGCTATTTCTACCATGGGAATTTTGCATACAAGTTGCAATAAACGTGTGCGATTCGGAAAGCAGAGTTTCCTGCTGTCAGATGGGAGGGATCAACGCACAAAGTAATTGGATTACGAATAGAGCAACAGAAATGAAACGCTTCTTCACAGTGAGTGAAACTACGGGGAAAACAGAGCTTTCCCTGCTGTGCTGTAATGTTTAACTTCCCCCCCCCCGGGTAAATCCCAAGGCCCCTAGTCCCCGCCGAGGAGCACAGAAGGCTCCATAGGGAGCTGCTGAGAAGGGAGCTGCTGCAACCAGGCAGGAGTGAAGGGCACGGGCAAAGGCAGGGCTGAAATGTCTCCATGACATAACTCAGAGGAGACCCATGTAGCCAGCTCCTGTTTATTTGCATGCTGGTCCTCAAACTAGTTGGTATTTTTCACAAAAGTTATATGGTGACAAAGGCCTGAAATATAGTCGTTCAGTGACATCAGAGCAGTGAGATACGGCTCCTTGCCATTGCTGTCCATATGATTTGTGCTTTTCATTACAGCAATATGATAATAAAATCAGAGTCTGGAGAAGGAAAATGACAGACAAAAGCAGACGCTTGCCAGTGGTGTAGTATAACAAAGTCCCTTGCTTTGTCTGGAAATATAAGCCTTTTATATCAGTAGAAAGCTATTTAGTTCATTCTCACTGAATTTATTGGTAGGGTGACTTTATATATGTCTGACACAATGGTTCAGTAAAGCTGGCCACTGCATTTTTCTAAGTGTCTTTTTTTCGAACACTGAAATGGCCCATCAGGCAGTAAACCTGGCTTTAGTGGTCAACTTCAGCAATTAGTGGGAAGAAACAGCCAGAAGATGCTGAGATCTGCAAAACAATTCCTTTGTCTGTTTCTAATCACACCTTTCTGGAGAGACACTGAAAATTTGAGAACGTGCTGTCAGGGAATTCAAGCTCCAGCACTTTTCTCTGTATATATTAGGAGATGTACTAGGGAAAAAAGGAACAGAAGTTGCATGATTAAATGATTTGGTAGAGGGGAGAGGTTTGACCTTGGTTTAAAGCAGAATAGTAAAAAATGTAAATTAAAAAGGGTCAATTCTTTTGCAGTGGAAAAAAGCTGATATCCAGCTCTCAGCAATTTGTCACATTCATTTGCAGGGAAGATATGGGTGTGAGAATCACAGTAGGGGTAAAACGGCAAAGAGGGTCAGATTATTGGGAGGGATGTTTAATGAAAGGGGATATCTTCAGAGGTAGAAACAGAAGATAAGCTCCTTCGGTAAACATCTGTAATGCAATAATGTAATAACCAGGGCTAAGGAGTCTGCCAGGGCCAGAGTGCCCATGGTTTTATATTGCACATGATGGAAACAGACCTTAGTATGGCATGAGTATGAGTTATGGAGCGTACAGCTGTCTGCCTTTGTGCTAAATCTCCTGTGGCTTTTTAAGTGGACAGTAGCAGTTTCTTCCTCCACAAGGGAATCTTCAGTGGAGGAGGACCAAAACCTTTGGCACAGAGGGTAAAACAAGACCATGCCTTGCTGCAGCATGGCTGGGCCAACAGAGCCGCTCTAACCCCGCGGTGCTCCAGCCCCCAGCAGAGTCGTGCTCCAGGGAGCAGTGAGATGGTCCAGCCTCACCTTGGCTCTTCCCACGTACTGCTTTTCTTGCTAATTAGTCCATGTCTGTGCCTAAACCTTGAGGGACTGAGCCTGCAATACATCTCTCAGTAGGGCTTGACTTTCACAAAAAATTGTCAAACTGGTATTTTTAGCTCGACATCTGTCGCTACAATGTATTTTAGTTGACATGGCATTTTTCAGACTGATTTCAGTAGCTGCCTGATAGTTTTGAAATTATCGAAAAAAAAAACAGGAAAGCCTGTACTTGTGAGAGAAGAAATAGCTTTTCTGATTGCTATCCTGAAAAGAGCAACAGTGCTGATGACCATGCTGGACAAGAGGGGAAACACACACCTGAGTGTGGACCACAGCAAGCTTTTCTAGAGCTCCCAGAGATAGTGCAGCAGTACCCAGAAGAACCTCCAGGATACTCAGAAGCAGTAAGTGAGCTGAGTTAATGCTGGACAATTTCTTGCTGAATATTAAAATGTCCCACTTAATTTAATGTTCAGCATGTTGTCATTTTAGGGCTTGGCAAAGGAAAGCTGGGAGAAGCACCAATAGATGGTGGGGTATGTTACTGATTTCATTTAAACAGTTATTTGTACCTTACAGAAAGCAGAGATTATCTGCTTCTTATTTGTAGAAGAATATTAAAAACTATGAAGCACCAGGTAGAAAATGAGAACTTGTGAGTGCTTCTAACATGTTAACCATTATAGGGGAAATTGCTATAAATAATGTGCCTGCACAATTTCTGTGGGTGTCAATTACATGCACAGAGTATCTATTCTCATTAGATAATTGTGGTTAATCAGTGTCCATTTGAACACACTAATGGCCTCATGATTACTCAAGTGTTCAGTTTTGCAAGCAGATTTTGCTTCTGGCTCTTTATCCAAATAAGAAGGAGAAAAAAAATATACAGTAGACTTTTGTTGTAAAATATGGGACAAAACTGAAAATAAATATTTCTCATGTGCCATTTCTCAATAGTTTAGTTTACAAAGCAGATTAAACAACCTGAAATCTATTAAAGAAAAAATAAAAAACGTATGTCTGAGAAAGTAATTTCCCGTACTAGCATCAGACTAACACAACAGTTTCAATTTACCACTATATATGGAGCCAAATCCTTATAATTTTCTTACAGTTTTGCAAACTAACTCATGACCACTTCAGAAATACCCTTGTCTTCACTGGGTTTACAGAAGACTATAATGAGTTTAAAACCACCATTTAAAAACTGAACCACATGTTTTTCAGAATTTTAGAACTGGGAGGCTGTTAAAACTACAGAGTTTAGTTTAGTTTTGTTTTGTTTCTTCATTGCATCTCTGTGTAGTAAGGCCTCTTGCTTACTAAACATTATGACTAAATGCAGCTGTGTTTATTTCTTATTTTAAACTACATCTCTCACAGTAGCAGCTAGACTAAGAACATGTAAAACTCTTTCATTAGACAAAAAATCCTAATTCTTTCTTAATTCAAGCTTAGAAAATGTAGCGATTTCTTTGTAGTTTTAGCAGCTCATAAATAGGAAGAAATCTGCAGCACACTGTTAAGTATTTTCCAAGTTATTTCTATAAAGATATAGTAAAAGTAGCAGATTAGTCACTAGCCATGAAATGCAGCTTGGACAATGGAGTTTGTGTAAACGCTAACCATCATTAATGCCTGTTGAATAATAGGGCATACATGTATAATCCACTTTTTTTGTATGCAGAAAGTCACAAGCTAACACAACATAGGCTAATGTGTACTTCAAGGGTTTCATCATCCTAGTTAATCTTGTCTTGATCCCTGTTCTTCTGCTTAAAATGTCCCCGGCACATTCCACCTAAAGCTCTTCTAATAGAAAACATCGGTTTAAGAGACTGAACAAAAGACAATATCTCATTGACCCTGGTAGAGTTATATTACTTTCATTTTTCAACAAATGCTTGATTTCCATATATATTTTGTGTATGTATATCTTAGACTCTGAGCAGAGCTGATACCTTTTCATGATACATTTTCAAAATACTTCTGTTATCCTTGCATTTGGAATTTTGCAGAAAATAAACACGCTGTAGAATTAACAGAGAATGTAGTGCTTTCCACAGGGGTCTGTAGGATGCTTCAAAAAACACAGGGAGGACCTTGCACCCTCCTTTGAATGTTCCAGTTGCTATTTATTTATATTGCAGTGCAGTGCTTCTGTATACTGCATTTGCCAAGTTTTCCAAATACTTTTTTAAATGTTATAGAGTCATCATTTTATAATCATCATATTCAGGTGAAACACAAATGTCTTGCTTAATTTTTGGTGAAGATTTGTTTTGTCATGCCACAGTCCACCCAGAATAAGGGGCAAAGACTTGCTGTGGTGTCCAGGAGCTGGACAAGCTTATGTGGTTTAATTCTTCTTTCTCTTTGACTTTCTTGGGGAGTAAATCAGCATCCATCTTTTTGGAGGGGGATCGGTAGCCCTTTCTTGCCCCTAGCCCTGGAGAATGGACCCCCAATCTGCCCACCTCTATGCTAGTTGCAAGTTTCTGCCCATCACTCTGGCTGCAAGCGGCAGGTTGGAAGCAGCTAATTTTACAGCCTCAAGTCCTTTCTATCCTCTGTGCATTCCCAGGGTGGCTTTACAGTTTAGGTCTGTAAGGTCAAATTGTCAATCTGTGGCAAGCCTGTCCTCTTGAGAAGTGCAGGCTCTGGAGATGATACCACCTTAGCCACTGTCAAAATGCAGCCCCTCTGTCACTGCAGCTTGTCAGCATGCAGAACAGCACCATCAAACCCAACCAGCTCTGGTGGGAGCAAGCAGCAAAGATGGCCAGTGAGCTCTTGGGACCTCTGGAGCCAGCAGCACTTTTATCTCCGACTTCAGGGTTGTCAGGATTTCAGCCACCTACTGAATTAGGTTGTAGGAACTGGAGTTAGCTCTGAAGCTCTTCCAACACTTGCAACTTTTTTTTAACATCATGTTCTGACATACACTCTTTTCATCTAGAAGAAAGCATTACCCTGATGGCCAGCTCTGCGGTGTGCTGCAATGCTTGGAGGTTGTCGCTGTTTTAGCCAAACCAGGACAGAGGTGCTGCAGCCCAGCCCTGCTTTGCTGCGCATGATGCTTGCAGCAGCAGACTTGGCTGGAGGTGGTAAGACTGCAAGCAGACACCATCTCCTCATCCCAGTGCAGCATCCTCGCATCCACTTGCTTTGACTTTTAAAAAACCTTCACAGGCTTAATTTATATTGGAGCAGGATAGAGAAATTGAAAAAAAAAGCACCAGGAAACTCTCTGCTCTTTGTTAGTGCCCAAGAAAATTAAGCTGCCTCCTACGCTTCAGCCGTTCCTTGTTAGTGGCCTATTAATGCCTGAAATGTGAAAGCTTAACTTCAAGCCCTGCTATAATCTCTCTGACTCACTTTTCCCCAAACCAGTCCAAGTAACTATGATTTGAGCTTTTCTTTTTCAAGCTACATTATGTAAAATATCCTCTATAGAAAAGTAAATGTTTCTAGGCAGAAAGTTAACTACAAAGTACAACTAAGGTTTCTTTTATTCACAGCTTAGTAGGTTTAATTCCACATTGCTATTCGTCTCTGATGTGTGCCTCATTGATAAAAACATTATCTTTATAGACGCATGGCAGTAAAAACTGGAGGAAGACAAAGTATGATATAGGTATAAACATGACAGGAAAAAGAAATAAAAGAAAATGAGGTACGGGGGAGAGACGTAGATTCATGCATCAGAAAAAGATGAGAGGAACAGTTTTATCTAATGAATTTATAAATGCTGGTTATTAAAATGCTTAGATGAAAATACATGACTAGAAAAAAAGTTAGGAATCGCTATAATTGTATATAAGAAGCTTTTTAATTGTATCAGCAGCTTTCTCCAGCTAGCTAGTAATAAAGGATAAAGTATATCCCAACTGCTACTGATGTATTATTAGTCTGTTTACAAAATTAACGATTTAATTGCACAGTCCTGGGTCAGCTTGTCTGTTTTTAAAAATAATGACATCCAAGGTGAGAATGAAACAAAACATTTCAGGTTGTTAAATTAGCCACCAGGGAAAAATTATAAGGTCTCCTGAATACAACTGAGGTACAGAGAAATTACAAGGAAGACTAACAAAGAAATCCATCTTCTTAATGATGGCAGTCACTTTCAAATTTAGTGGCCTCCCTGCATGGGTACCAGTGTGTCAGGTAAATCCTTCAGCTCTTCTAGGTCAGTGGAGCTCTGCAATATTGATGTCTGATGTCTACAGCAGCTTTCTGTCCCTTCCCAGGTCAAATTCAGGTTTTTGTTAAGCAGTCAAACCTGCCACTCCCTGGAGGTCTGATCCTTGTGAGAGCAGCCAGATTACAACTGTGTGGTGTAGAAAATAACTATCACCTACTCTGGAAGCATCGTCCTTTTCATGGAGAAAACCCAATCAAGTTCAGAATGCTGCAAGGATATCAGAGAAATCCTGCAATCCTTACAATAGATGGGAGTTTTACTGCTGACTGCTGCAAGGCTGGGATTTCATCTAGCAGCTGGACTGCAGAATCCCTTCTCATAGCCAGGGTACCACAACTCAGAATATTGTAATTTCTCATGTAAAAGACAGATCTTAGCTTGGTACCTCTTTTTCCCCCTTCTAAATTGAAACTCTTGTAGTCAATAAAAATCTCTCATTTTCCGTCTCATAAACCAGCAATTGATTTATAGGTTTAAAATATCTTTACTCTTTCTGCAAAATATCTGCACTCTTTCTGTGCAAATGTAAGTTGCCCTCGGTTGCAGGAAAGCCAAAAGTTTGTATTTGTATGAAATAAATTTCTGTGTACCTAACTCTTCTCTGCCCCACTAACTTGGCTCCCACTCTGAAGCAAAGGGGTCTTTTCTGAGGCCTTGAAGAGGCACCTACCTCTCTCCATGAGCTGTATGAGGAACTTGGGCATTTAGGTAGTTAAACTTAGCTGTTTTACCCTGAAAATACTGCTTGCAGGCAGAAGACTTTTGGAAACCACTAAATGTATGGCTGGGGTAGGGCATCTGGCTCCAAATTAATGACCCTATGCTCTCTCATGCTGCCCAGAAACAGAGCTGGCATTGTGCTGGATCCTTTGCTGCTTCAGAGCACTGTGAGAGAGGGAAGACATCCCCACAAAAGGCAACTGCTGGCCTCCGTAGCACCTGGTAGGTGTCTCAGCCAGCTGAAGAGACTATCGCAAGCCCCAGTGAGATGTGAAAAACAGGCCAGGTCTAAAACGAGGGCACTCGCCAGAGCCAAAGGGCCAGCACGTGACACCTTTCATTTCCCTCCGCAACCAAGTGCTGCAAACACGCTCACGTGGCAATTGCTATCATTTGTCTCAGTGCACAGTTTAAAAACACTTTACAGACTGCAGTTGTGAGAGGAGGACTTTTTTCTTCCTTGGTAAGTGAGTGTTCTCAGCATAATGTGATATTGCAGAACTTTTTATGCGATACGAATTTTTCCTCCTTCTACTCCTTTGACCAAATTCTTGAAAACACTCTCAGTGGAAGATACCCGTAGAAAATCAGACATCTTCCCCCACCTGCCTTTTCCCCCATTTAGTAGAAAAAAATTACAGTAAGTTAAAAACACATTAACAAGCGGCAGTACCCATGGGAGCGTCTGCTGCCCTCTGAGCCACCCTGTCTCCAGCCAGCGGTTGTGTCTGTGCTGTGCATTTCAGCTTTTACCTCTGATCTCTTCCACTGTCTGATAAGAAGATTTTGACATTAACCAACAGCGTTTGGTTAGTTTTCTCTCATTTCTTTTCACCCTTAAAGAGCTGGGTCTGGTACCCAGTGGTCTGAGAGGAGGGAAGACTGCATAGCCACACAGTGCTTCACTGGGTCACAAAATCCACCATTTTGTGTGGGACGGCTACCAGGGGCTGCCTCCGTCTCTACAAATACACCTTCAAGGTAATTGTCTTAAGGAGTGAGAGACAAATTTATGACTTGATGAGACTGAAATTAATGAATTTACACACATGGTAACTCTGCTTTGGTGGAAGTTTTTATTGAAGGCCCACATTCCAGACTGAGGGTGTGTATGAGGAAAAACCACATCTGTCGCAGAGTACTCCAGCCTCATCTCTTGTCACCGTGCAGCGGCTGGTGGGTGGTCAGGTTTAAACTGCTTCTTCTCCCCACACCTTTGCCTTACCCTCACCAACCTGTCACAGGCAAAATGATACAGAAAGAGAGAGCTGACTCACTTTACTGTAATAAATGCATAAATGTGATCCTGTCCGGAAGCAGCACGAGGCCACCTCAGTCTCCAGCTACCTCACGGCTGGCTGTGAGGGACTCCTTCCCAAGGGCTTGGCAAGTGTGTGAGGCAAAGGAAAAACTCTTCCAGAAATGAAGTGAGGTCTGGGGGGAGAAAAGGGCCAGGTGGGCTCCAAATGTAACGCGGATCAAACCAACTTTGATCGATCACCTAGTTATGCTGGGCAGAAGTGTAGTTAAAATCTGAACACGTTTGAGATATGTAATTTCTGCATTTTTAAGATGGAGATGTGCCATTAATTTTGAAATAATGTTTTTTGTTGAAAACCTCACCTGTGTTAAAAAAATATCAAGTTTAAGAGGCTAAATAGACCCAAAAGAAAGCACAACATTAGTTTTAACATCATTTGGTTGACCAGAAATTAAATTGTGGAGGGACACATATATAGTTTTTGTTTCCACAATAAAAATTAATTTCAGGTCAATTAGAAAGGATTTTTTTTAAAAAAATCTTTTTCTTACTGTTGAATTGAAAAATCCATTAATCCTCTCCCTCTTATTTCTTAATTTTTCCCTCTTCATTTTTTAAGGTAAATATGCTTTCTTAGCTGGACTGCCAGAGTACAGCAGCTGTTGACCAGTTTCTGGTGCCTATTTTAATTCCTTCATGCACACAAAATGAATATTTACCTCCAAAAATATGTGCAGGTCAGGAACCTTTTTTTTTTTTCATCCTGTAGACCTTTGCAATGGTTTGTCAACACCTTACCTGTCTAGATGAACACCCATCATTGGCCACCGCCTGCCATGGGGCGTAAGGACCTGGCAGGGCCATGCGAGGATGGGCCATCAGCTGCCTCCTCCTGCTCCAGCGGACCCTAAAGGCACCCCCCTGCTTGAGTAACCCCTTGGCTGGGAGGTGAAGAGCAAGTGTGTGAGCACTGCTCCGGGGAAGGCTCCCTGAGAAATGGCCATGTCTGAAGATCTGCTTTGCAGCAGCAGTGAAAATCCAGGTTTCCATTTGGTGTTTACCTGTCAGGCCCTGCCTAGCCCCTGGGCTTAACCAATTTGTTAGGTGTGTAAATGGCATTGAAGCAGATGGACATTAGTTCAGGCAGCCAAGATATCCTGTAAATTATGTGGCTCATAAACTCAGTCCAAGTTCATTTGCAGTCAGTAGGAATTTTGCCACAGACTTAGGCAGGGCCTGGATCAAACTCAAGCTTGTGTGGGTGTAGAGGAGAGGGATTTACAGCTACCTTCCTCCAACACATATCTGTCAGTAACTAAGGCTACAGGGATATTTTATCACCTGTTCACCACTGTACTGGGCTAATTTTCAAGGCAAGTCAGGATGACAGAGCACCCAAGATCACCCAGCTGGAAAGAGGAGTTGCCACCAGCCAGATCTGGCTTCTGTATTTCACCTGGGACTAGACCAGGACTGTCCTGCGATGTGCAGCATCAGCACCTGTCCCCCTTCTCCAGCCCCAAGGGAAATCACACACCCTGTCCAGTCACCTTGTTCCTACACCCACCCCTCCCTTCTCCCTCCATGTGCCCTGAAGGCACAGCCCAGCCTAGGAGGGCTGTCAGCTCCACGCCCTATTTTATCTGCTTAAAATCTAGTAATACCTATATAAAAAAATTATTAATGTGCCAGCACATAGTGTAGTGAGAATACATAGGCAAAACAAGCTGACAGATTTGAAATGAATACAGAAGACTGAGTTTGTTTCCCTAGTCCTGGTTTTAAGGGGTCAAGAGGAGCACTCAGGCTGCTCCTCCAGCAGAGCTGGTGGGAGCGAAGCCGAACTCACCCCTCTTCTCTCGCTTTTCCTGTTTTTACTTCATTACCTTCAAAATTCGGTCACAACCGTAATCTGGCTTTCTTGTTCTGATCTCTCACAGTACTTAGATGTGAGAATCTGTTTTAGGAATTTTCTGCTGTGTTTTGCAACAGTTAATGGTTTAGGAGGGCGCAACTAATTCTATGGTTAAGATAGAGTAGCAGCAGTCTGGGGAGCTGGCAGTTCAGAAGGTCACTGCCTTTGCCAAAGGAAGATAATCAGTACCATTCCTTACATCTGTTAGGACACTGATTGCCTGAGATCTCTACAGCTCTCTTGCTACAGTGGATTTCCTAGAAATCAACTTCACGTTGATCCACAGCACTGACACGGTCTTGAAAAGTTTCATTGAAAGGAGTTACAGGTAGTCACAGATTAACCCAGGGCTGCTGCCTTGAGTCATGGAAAAATACAGCAGGAAAGACTTAAGGAGGGTCCCTGGTCCATCTCTCTGCTCAAAGCAGTATCAGCTGTTCCTTGCTTAACATTTGTCCACCCTGTTCTGAAGACCTCCAACATCCCATGGTCTCCCAAGGTAGGCTGTTTTGAGGCTTTATTACCTTTACCACTGGTAAGCTGTTCATAATATTGAATTGAATCTTTTCTGCTGGAGTTTGAACACATTATTTCTTGTCTGAGCCTTCATGACCAGAGAAATAGAAAAATCCCTTCCTCTCTGTAGCAAACTTCTAGATATTAGAGGACTTTCATCATAATTTTTGATATATTTTTTAGGCAGAGAGTTCAACTTTCAGTATTTCCTTGCAGATTGTATGTTTTTAGATTACTGATAATTATTGTTGCTGTCATCTTAATATCTTCCTGGAAGTGTGATGCCTAAAACTGAGTATTATGTCTCCATTGAGGCTGTACCAGTCATCACTGGTGACTAGATGAGAGGGATGACTCAGTCTGTGGTGCAAGCCCTTTTCCCACTCATATATTCCAGAATGACTACATCCTTTTTCTCTCTGATAGGATATTGTTCACTAATAATTGAGACTCTTTTTTGAAAGGCTGCTGCATAACCCACCCCCCAATCTATGACTGTGATTAGTCCTGCTCGAAGTGACGTCCTTCACTTGCCTTTACTGAGCTTTGACCTATTTTTTCAGACTATTTTTTCCAGGTTGTCAAGATTGATTTGAATTCAGCTGTCACCCTTCCTCTGTTCTTCCCAAACTTCTGCCCCTCCTTGCACCGTACCATCTAGGCACTTGATAAACCTAGTCTGTATTGCACTGTCCAAGTCACTAGTGAGAAGCTGAACAAAATCAGGTCTGGGACAGACTCCTGCAGAGCTACTCTCTGTGTGGCCTACAGAAAACTCTCTGGGCACTTTTATTAACCAGTTCTATATGAACCCCATCACAGCTTCATCCAGACCATATGTCAGCAGAAGGGATTAAAAGCATTTCTTGCCCTTATAAGCACCAATGAGCAGTTTATTGGAGTGTCCTGGTGTGGATTCAAGTCTCATGAGACAAAATTATAGTTTGGACCTGAGACCTCATGTTTTTAACGACCAAACGACTGAACAAGAGGGGAGACCTTGTCCTCTGTGAGCCTTTCTTGATCTTCAGCCTGTTTAATCTCCTTTGTTGGTCTTCCTGTGGCAAACCTTCATGGGTATCAACTTTGAGCTAGTTCGCATTAAATGACTATGTAGTAATGCAGCAAAGGATGATGGACAACAACGGACAACACCTCGTGCATGGTCCTAGGCATTGAAACTAGGAACGGGTGGCCAGAAACGAGGATCTACCCTTAGTTTTCTAAATTTCTGCTTACAAAACTACTGTGAACAGTACTGTGAACAGTAAGGACTTCAAGGTAGGGTTATATCAGCTGAAGCAATAAGAAGCCTTTGTCTCCTCATTGGGACTTACTATATAAGGCAGCTAAGAACACAGTTGTTTCCATTCGATTATTTTATGGCACTGAGCTAAATCCTGGAGCAAATGACTGTATACATTCATCATCTTACAGACAGGCAAAAGACAACAAAGAAAAAAAGTGCTGGAGTCCTTGCTGGGTGGAGAAGTAGGGGTGCTGCGATCGCTGCAGGACAGAGCCTGGCTCATGCTATGCATGAGCAAAGGTCCTTCGACAAAGTGAGTTTTCTCAGGGGTGAGAAGTGCTTGGGTAGAATTAGTTCCCTCCTTCAAGAACAAGGGGAGCAGGGAACATCTTGGTTGGGCTAGAAAGCAGGAAAACACACAGAAGAGAGCTATTTATAGCATTGCTCCAAAATGCTGTCCCTTCTGATCTCCTGAATATTCATGTGCCAGGTAACAGAGCACAGCTGTTTGCCAGCTACTCTTGAGGACCCCCTTGAGCAGCATCACAGCAGTCTCATAAAAGATGTGCGATCAATGAGAGCCCTACAGAAAGGCCATTGCCACCCATGAGGACAGGTCATTCCCCGTGTCTGAGGATCTCCTTCCTGTCAGCCCCAAGACAGACAGAAATAAAATGAAACCATTCACCACCTTACTGTAGTGCCTTAACGGTTACATTTGAACAAAGATATCCTGGCATATCCTAACCCCTGCTACAAGGTGTTTGGAGCAGGAGAGTGCTCAGATTCATCGAACACATTGGTCCTGTCATGATGTCTCTTGTACCTCTGTGGTCTGACCTGAAAGACACCCTGGGCCAGCTGGATGGGCTGATTTGTATCCATGCTGCTGAAGGCCAGCATATTGCCCACATCCACACTGCATGGCACTTTGACCAGGTCTCTTCGGGGTACCATAGGGTAGTCCTGAGGCATAAGTATTACTTTTTCAACACTTCCTGAAAAGATGTGTAGATGTGGCACTTAGGGACATGGTTTAGTGGTGGACTTGGTAGTGTTAGGTTAATGCTTGGACTCAACCATCTTAAAGGTCTTTTCCAACCTAAATGATTCTATGATGCTATAATTCTGAGAGGGCTCTGTTACAGCCAGCAGAATGATGTCTTTATGCATGACCCTAGGGTACTTTTTGTGTACCTGAGAGAGAGCAGGAGTAGTTTTAAAATTGCAATGTCCCCTGTGACGCAGAAACCAAACTTGGTGCAGCCTGCATCTGTGCTGTCTGCTTGGATCAGTCTCTGTGTTGACCTATCCTGTCAAATGTGCCCAGTTTCCCATAGAAAAGGATTAGTTGGTTCACTCTAAACAAGCCTGGGAGCAAGCGAGGCTGCCTACAATGTGAACAAAGAGCCAGACTTTCTGTGTGGGAAATATGAAGGCTAGTGATCAATAGCTACAATTTACTCGAGATTCCTACCAGAGTTACTGCAAGAAAACTGCTTTCAAGAACTGTAATACACCAGTAATTTCAGCTGCATTGCAACTGAGGCATCTACAATCAGATCCAATCACTGGACCTTTTTTTGAGTTTGATTATTTTTATCTCTTTTTTTGTAATGACTGTAGTGGAACTAGCTGAAGAAAAGGAGAAAAGTAATTGCAAATTGTCATCTGTAGAAGACAAAGTCTATCACAGTGGTAAATAAAAGGCAGACTGTTTCAGAAGCAATAGCAAAAGTAGTGAGATGATTTGTGCATACCTCTTGGGTTGCCAGTGTCCTATCAACAATACGTGCTTTGCTTGTAGATTTTCCTGCAGCACCAGCTCATAAAAACATGACACTGTGAATTAAGAGAAATGGCAAAGGGAGAAATGAATCAACGCAAATTGAACCGTATTATGCACAAACAAGGCACTTAGTAAAGTGTGTGCCTCAACTGACATTTTTGAGCACGACTGTTAATTGTATGTATTTTGTATTCCACTTTAATGTGATTATTTCTTTCAACTACTGACATCTACCGAAATTTCAGTAAATATGAGATGTAAATAGACAGATTGCTGTTTGGTTGAGCGTGGAAAACACCTCTGTAGTAAACAGTATCGCAACTCATTTGTATTGAAGGTAAAAGGACAGAATGAGATATGAAAGCACTTGCACTATTTCATAACCCTGCCATTTATCATTTGTCTGCTGGATACTAATTCCTGAGGCAGCTTATTGGGTCTGTAGACTGCAAATAGGAAACGATTATATTTTTATCCAAAGTTATTACAGAAAATAACCCAACAATAATCTTGCAGTCTAAAAATTTCTATTGAGGTGTCTATTCAGAACTGTCATGAATCTCACTGAGTAGTAGGAGCTTACTTAAGGCAGTCTGCATTTTATTAATATCATCCTTGCTAACTCTCATTAGTATAACTATTAATACAGTTTAATTCTCAGTCTCCCAAATCTAATATAGACAGGCTTGTCTGGAGTAGCAGCCCAAACTGTTGGTGCAAGAGACATAGCCACAGAATAAGGGATGGGGAAGGTATGCGGAAATAAGTCTCTTGCAGGATATTCATAACTCATCTAGATGTGTTCTGCTCCCAGGTGGGACCTCGGTGTCAGCTGCAGGAGAAAGGCGCACTTTTCCACCTCCCCCAGGAAGAACAGCTTTATTGGCCTGGTCTCTGGGAATCCACTTTGCAGGTACTGTGCAGAGGTGTTGTCCTGGTTTCTTTGAGCTTTCTGCAGCCAGGAGGATGTATCAAACATGCTGGTGGAAGTCATGTGCCTGGCAACTGGTGAAAGGAAATGGAGCAGCTCTGAATACCCTGTGTCCTAAAGTCAAGTTTGTTGAAAGGTGAATCCAAACAGAGAACTAACTGAAAGCTTCACATTTTATTTCCACAGTCTCTCCTGATCAGAAGGAAAGATTGGTGAAAGAGAAAAATCATCATGTAAGACAAAGTTCTGAGACAAGCTCTGTGCACCAAGTCTCTTCTGTGCTTTCAGATCTTGAGCTGACAGGGTTACAGTTTTTACTGCTACCAGGCTTGGGCTTCAGCTGGTTGCCAGTGCAATACAAACAGCAGTGGTTCATCTGAATGGGGAAATTAGCTGGATTAGCTTTAGCAGAGTAAGCTGTTTGGCAGGGACTGTTGTGGAGTTGCTTCCCATGGTGGGCATTGCCTCTCAGCACAGGAGCACCTGGGGAGCTCTGTCAGGCAGTCCCGGTGTGTGTGCAGTTCTCAACCACACTGCCTCATCACTCTTTATAGACTGTCTTAAAAAAGCTGCAGTCTGCCGCTAACTATTTTAACACAAGCCATTTCCTTTTAGTTTCTCAGAGCAGCAAAAGCATGTTTACATCTAGTCCCAAACATCTGTTCTTTCTTCCAGAACTGCTTTCATTACCAGGACAGAGGAGGATGAGTAGGAAAATAGAAGTCCATCACGCAGGCAGTGCAGAAGTGTGAGAAAATGGAAATTTACTGATACAGGATTATATAAAATAATAAAAGTTTCTAGGGTAATGGGGCAAATTATGTATACCTAGTCTTATAGTCCCTGTCCTGCACGTCAGTTTAAGGCTTGTGCAGAACGTATCTTTCGGCTGCTATATAATTAAAATCTTGTATGATTGTAGTGCCCAGTGCAGTTCAGATGCCAGTATGCTGGACCCTGTTACTTGTAATGGAAAATGAAGTGTTTTAGAAAGAAATGTTGCCTAGTTGTGTGGTTTTCAAGCTCTTTTGAGTTGTGAGCTTCTAAAATCTTTCTATGGAAGGTGAGGACTTCTTTAGAAATTTCATATACTGCAGAGCAGTACATGAACTTGTTCTTCCCAGTTATTGGTCACAGATCTCTGGGAAATTATCCATAGAGGTTTATGGGTCATAGGCTGAAAGTGAATAGTCTAGAGGACTGGGATTAAGCAATCTGGGTTCACGTCATGGAAGTTAGGTATCTGAATGCCTTTGGAAGACTTGATGCCAGGCATCAGCTGGAGTGAGAACATGCACTGGGGCAGCTGTTGCAGAGTAGTAGGAGAACTGGAGGTTTCCATCCTTGCTTGGCTTCTGACTTTTCTGTGTCCTGAGAAAGTAGCCTTTGCTCTGTTCATGCAATGTGAATTTATAGAACAGATTTCTTTCATCTGTCTTTTATAGTGCAAGAATTTCAGCAGTACGATAGATAGGCTTTTATTCTAATACAAAAAGAGGTATATATTCCTTTTCCTCTGACTCTAATCTCAGACCTATTTCTTGCTCCAATGTACACTGTAAAATCTATACACCTGCATCCTACAGTGCTGTAATGAACAGTGCCATGACCTGCAGCCGTTCTATCTTCTCAGTGAAGAGCAAAGTCAGGTCTTTAATTCTTCCAGCTGCAGCACTTGGCTTTCCCTTAATGGCTGAATTACTCGCTTTAGTTAGGCTGGTCAGTTAGAAAGTTGGTAATTCAGACATTATAAGTCTAAGACATTAGCACATTAAAGACAGTATCTTGCAGCTTTCTATAGGGCTCGCTTTCTACCTGGAATGATTTTCTACTTGGCAGTTAGCCTGACTAAGTCACATAGAAGATATACATTTCCTTGAGCTCTATCTTGCATTGTTCCTTCCTGAACCATCCTGGAGCATGAGTTTAATACAACTGATATTTAAACTTGCCTTCCTTGGAGCCATGGGCTGTAGGGCAGGTGAAGACTTCACCAAAATTGTTGAGATCCAACCACCTCATCAGCCATGTCTTTGGGTGGTGCATCTTGTGTTGTCAGGTCAGCTGGGCTGAGAACTTCTCCTGCCTCTCATCTGCCCCTCAGCTGCTCCTGTGCTCTGACCACCCCAGGGCCAAGGCTTTGGAAAAGCTGCAGGAGAGCCCATCTACACTGTTGTTTCTTCATTAACCCCCCCAGCAGCTACTGAATATTGAGGCAAATATTATGTTAAAAAATTGCTTTTACATATTGTCTTGTTGTTCTTTATAGCTATGGACCTCATGATTTCATGTGCCAGTGTTTGTGTCCTCCACCCTCCATAAATAATAACAAAAAACCCCAAACCCCACAGGGTTTATGTAATTGGAGATGCGGCTTGCTTTGGTGCAGACACAGTTCTCGGTCTGCAGTTCTGCTGGCACTGGATGGTGCCTATAATATCTGTTTCAATTGCTGAATTTGTTTCCTAGTTGCTCACAGCACATAGACATCATCAGTAAAATATTCTGCTGCATTTTACTGACATGATACAGTTTTGCGCTCTGTCCATTTCCCAGCACAGCATCCATTTAGGCAAGAATGGATATCTTCAGTAATGAGAAGAGTGTGTCTCTGGATGAAATTATGCACCACAGAGCAAAATCCTGGAGGATACCACGTACTAGTATGTCAAAGCTGCACGAGGCCATGTATAGGCACCATTAGGTTTGCTCAGTCAGCCAGTCTCTGCTTCACAGAACCTCATTTATCTAAGCTTTACTAAACCATATTTTATTAAACCCAGGTTTGAGAAGTGAACTACAAAACAATTTGTCAAAATCGCTAAACAGAGTCAGTGGACTGTGGTTATGTGTCAACTGAGATGGCTCCAGGCAGGTTTTGAGGCTTCCCTGTGGGGCTCTTCCTTGGCACTCTGCCTCCTTTTGCAGCAGGCCAGCTCCAGGATGGGATCATCCATTGACGTTGTGCTTTTCATGGGGTTAGCTTGGACCAGGACCAACCCATGACAAAGGAAAGAACAGCTACTTCTTGGATTGAGGACCCCAGTCTCATTGTGGTGGGGTTTTAATTGAATTTGTAGGCTGCATTTCGAAGGAATCTTAACCTCTTTAGGAAAAAAAAAAAGGTCCCATCAAGTTATGAAGATGGTCAAGATGCTCATATACACACATGTTGTGGGAAAGGTGCAAGAGGGAAAAGAGGCATGAAAAGGTGGAGCAGGGGACTGGTGTGGAGAGGCAGAAGCAGCGCAGTGGGGTGGTGGGGAGAGGTAGAGTGGGACCTTTATGGGACTCTACAGCAGCATGGGAACCTGCCAGCAGCAGAGGTAAGATTGCCAGGTCATCGTAAGGTCATCTCCTCTTCTAGATCCAGAATTCTCCCTGTGCAGGGTGCTCTTGGAGGCTTTGTGGTAAGGAGCAGAGAAATAGCAAACCCGAGCTTGTGTTCTCCTAGGAGAATGCTAAAGGAACCAGCCTTTGTAAAGAGCAGGCACTTAGGCTGCTGTGTGAGTTCCCTCTTGCTCAGCAATTTTGCCTTCCTTGAGCACAGCCAGGTCTCTGAGCTCAACTCCATTGGGCAAAGCCGTTCCTGCCCCCTTGTCTCTCAGAGAGGCTCCATGCAACTCTGGGTGCAACAGGTTTACAGCAAAGCCCAAGTTTCATGCACTCCTGTGGGGGAAGTACTCAAAAATACTAAACCAGTGCTCCCTTTCCCAGTGCCAAAGAGCGAGCTCCATGGAGGTAAGGATAATACCTTACCCCACATTTTCTCCCTCTGTATTTCTTTACAGAGCTCCTAGCTGGGGTCTCTGCAGTTACTTGGTGTAGGCATTGATCTCAAACTCTGCTGCAGACGTAAAAGAAATGATACAGAAAATCTTGTTTCAGGCATAAGCTTTCTGACTGCTGCTGCTTTGACAGCATCATTTTGTTTTCTTTCTCTGCTGCTGGCATCATGATGGGCAGTACTTCAGAGGGTGGAAGGAAAATAGAGCAGACAGGTGGTAGATTTTGGAAGAATGAGGCCCTGGGCCAGGGGAGACATGAGGATTTAAATCTCAATTTTTTGTATTGGTTGTTTTATCATTTCACGGCCCTTTTAAATTGTTGCCATCTTATAGTCTGTGTTGGCCTGGAAAGTGCCCTGACTGCTTTCACTGCTGTGCCGGAGGCTGATTAGAGTCTATGGTTAATTTAGGGATAAGTGCTTGTGGAATAAAAAGACAAAACAAAACATAAAAAATTGTTGAGCCTGTCTGAGGAGAATAAAACAACTAAATCCGTCTTGTAAAGATAAGGTAAAGGAATATCAGATGGCAGATTTACACTTGTATGCTGGTGCTGAGTATGGCCTCAAAAAGGGCCTGATGATGGAATTGTTTATGTCACAATAATTAACAGAATGCATCTTGTCATGAAAAAATCCAGCAGGAGACATAGAAAGTTACAATTAAACATTCTTTTTATTGGGGCCTTGCTCCAAAATGGCGTAAGTGATAAATGCTCAGAGCGCCCATCAGTGCTGCTAATGAAAAGACCCAGAGTCACATTTTACACTTTTATTTGGATTTAGATCAACATCACAGATAAGATACTTTGGTCAAACACAAGAACAGATTGCTATGCCGCTCCTTCCTGGCTGCAGTAAGTACAGTAACGTGGGAAAAAAAAAAGCTGGTTCTCCTGGAACACCGAATGTAAATCTTGGATTGGCACATACAGCTAATAAATATGTTGTTTGCACTTAGCACTTTAAAACAGAATTGCACATGCAAGATGTAACCAGGCTACTGATCACCTCCATCATTGTCCCTGTACTATTTTTACTTTTTAAGCTCTTTGCTTGCCTTTTTCCCAGCAAGAAAAAAAGAATATAATTTACTGCTCTACTCAGTATTTCAGTGATTAGTCTGCTGATTTTGACATGTTCAGCAAAGGTCATATTGAAGGCCTTCCTGATAGAATTGATATCTCCTCTACAGCTTGACTTGCAACACTATGCATTGCAGGTAGCAATGGAAGTCCACCGAAGTGAGGTGAGAGGTCTGCCCAAAAGCTGAGGAGGAGAGGTTAATACCAAGCAAAAATATAGTAGAGGGACCGGTGTGAATGCAGTTCTTACAATATCAAGAGTCAATACTACTACCACACAAATAATGACGTATCAATAATATATTGTACAAGCTTATACAGCAACACATGTTGATTTGCAACATTGTACAGTTTAAATCTAAAGTGCACAGCCTCAATCTGAGGTGACAAAACAGTACTATCAATATAATAAAGGCAACACAATTACAGACACAATTTATTTCCTCTTACTTCTTGTTCTCATGATATTACATTGAATCAATACTCCATTTATCTATATTAGATGAAATTAAAACCACATTGCACTTATTTTCTTTTTCCTCTTCAAGTATTTTAGACAGCAAAACAATATTGCTTTACAAACAAAAGTTGGCTGTTTAGGCAAAGTTAAAACCAAAACTTTAGTAGGGTTATAAGTAGACAGGCCTGAGCCACAGAACTCTTACCAACACTTCCAGATGTTGGGAGGAAAGAGGATAAATTTCAGTTTCCATGCCAGAGTCACCTCTAATGTTAAGGAATGATGCAGCACATGAATTCTGTAAGAGCTGTGCCCATGGTTTCTAAAAAAGCTGTGAGGCTCTGCCAGGGCTCTTTTAGGCAGATGTAACCTTATCTCGATTTCTTCTTCAATTTCAGAATCCATTGCAGACGAGGATGGAGTCCAGCACTGGGAGAAACCTTTGACAAAGCAAAGGGTTACTTAGACCCCATCCCTGTCACTGAGATTACAGTCACATTTAATTTAGGCCTCATCTTGCAGACCTGTACATCTGTACGAAGTCTTTACCCTCTTAATGCAGCTGTGAGGTTTCATGCTTTTTCTTTAGTAAGAATTTCAGTCAATTTTGATTTTCAATGTAGTTTTAAACTGCTCATAGCAGAAATGGTTATGAGATAAGCATTTATTCAGATATGTGACTTTTTTTTGGATAGGCTTTTTTACCACAGAACACAGAAACCATCCAAATACAACCTTATTTCAGTCTTGGTTAGCACTGTATATTGATTGTGCGTCTGCTTAGTTAGGCCAAGTGGGAAACATCATTAGGAATAATAGCATCCTATTGTTGTACTGTAATTGATCTTATTAAGTGGTTTTAAGAGCTGCAGTAGTATTGAGGTTTTTCGGTAATCAACCCTGGAGATGTAAAATCCATATGACATGGAGAAATGAGGTATTGGTACCTCTTAAGAATGTAGTATGTGGGCTTATATTTTAAAATAAGCAGTAATAAATATTTGAGGCACCTCCATCAAAAGAAAAAGAATCCCAGTTAATTTTCAGCTTCTGTCCTTGCAGTTTTATAACCCATATAAAATAAAAATATAGTTTACAAAATAGGATTTTTTTATATATATATATATTTCCTTTTGTAAAACTATACCTATTTAAATACATTTGAAATGTTGCTATAGGTAAATTAGAAATTCTGTTCTAATACTACGAAAAAGGCAAAATACTTTCACTTTTAAACATACAGCTTGTATACTCTGCTTCTCACCGCCCCCTCCCACTTCCCCCAATTTGATTCTGTCATCATTTTGGGCAAATTTGGCATCATTCAGTCTGACTGGTTTTAATTTAAAGTAGTTGCTGTGTTAAAATTGGGGATAAATTTTTAAGTATCTTCTGTTCTTCCTTATTTGCTTCAATGCAGCTTTTTGTGCAGCTAATTATTAAGGAGGTATTCTAAAACTGAGGAAAGGACTTTAAAGGAGCCATGTTTCTTGATTTTAAACTGTACTCTACTCCAACACCACAATATAGAAATAGATGTACTTTGGAACAAACTACAAATACATTCGGACAGTTTGTGACAACTTAATTGTCTACTTAGAGGTCCAGGAACAGATTTTCACACCCAATTATTATAAATCTTGTCCTAGGCGTTCTATTTCATCAATCAGGAAATCAATGTCTTGGTGAGTTGCTGCGGGGTTTGAGATGACCATCCGGAAGAAGTTCACTTTGTCTCCCAGGGGCTGATAGCTCACCATGGTTGTGCCATACTCCATCATCCTGGCTTTTATCACTGGTGCCACCTGCAGCGTAACAAAAAGCAGGGGATGACAATGATGATGATGACTATAATTATTATCATTATTTTCATTATTACCATCATCATTATTATAACAAAACACAGATTATGTTTTCTTTTTTTTTGAAAAAGATGAAGAGCTACAAGAAGCAGTTAAAATGAAATTACGTCCAGTATCGATAAAAACGTTAACCTCCATCAAGGAACAAATGTCTCATTGAAAAGACATTGGGTTTATCCTGTTTCTTTGTCCTGCTCTTAAAATCACTGGGGAATTTTCCCCCCGACTTTCTCAATATTGCTGACAGGGACATGGCAGCTGTTTTTTGTAGTGCTCAAAACATATTGTTACAGTCGTTTTCCATCTTCTTTTCACATGCCAGAGTGCCACGGTGTTACTGAGCTTTTGTTGCGCTTGCTGGGTTTAGCAATTGCAGTTCACAGTAACTTCAGTAAATACACACAGAGCAAATAAGTGCTCCAGAGATGAGGCAAACCCCGGGAATACCAAACTTGGAGACCAGAGTAAGGTGGTGCCAGACCAACCTTCAGTAAAATGACCACGGAGCTGTCATTTGCCAGAATATCATGAGGTGACCTTGCCCTGTGCCCTGGGAGATCGTTTTGGGGATTGGCTGCCTGCAAGGGTTTCAGTGTTCACTGCATGATGTCCAGGAGGACGCTGCTTACCTTCATAAGGCGGCCCATTCTTTCTTCGTTGTTTTCCATGCTGCGCAAGCTGGGAGGTATATACCAGAAGCAGACGTTTGTGTGCTGAGGCTAAACACAGAGTAATAATGGTTTACACTGTAAGAACTGTTCATAGTATCTCAACTGCAATTAAGTTCATGCCTTCCCTCCCTCTCATACATCACATTGTGACAGCAGTCAACTGTTTTCATTACTGTGGTCCACTGAGAGTCATCATCATCATTAATGCAGAAAAGATAATTTTAGGCAATTTATTCCCAGGGTGTCGGATGCGGAAACATATCATCCAGCTGTGCAAATATATTTATGCCCTACTGAGAGGCATCTAGATTTTGTAGGTGCTGTCCCCTCCAGAGTCTGAAGGGATTGTGTGGCTAAGGCAAGAGTTTATTACAGATAATTTAGAGCTGAGGACCCTGTCATTTACTTTTATTACATGACAGAATAATATAGAATCTGGTTTCTGTAAACAGGAGTCACAGGTGGTGCATGAGACAGTCTAAGATTTTCTTACATTTAATGAAATTTATTACTTTTCAGTTTGATTCAGCTAGCTGCTGTATTAATATGCACGCACCACAGCGTCTTAGCTAGTTTAACTTATATGGGAGTACCAAGTAGAAAGGCATAAAGAAAGAACTAGTTGACATTTTTTGTATTTTTGCAATCTCCCAACAGTTACCTGCCTTGCTATGTTCCTCTTTGTTGGACACTAAACGTGTGAGTGACAGCAACTCCTACTGCTGTCAGTTCCTTTACTCATCATCAGATCCAGTGGACCAAATTCAGTGAAGATGTGTGAGGTGGGGGAAATAAACCACATAGTGGCATGGGGGTACGAGCCTGTGATCTCTGTTTGAAGAAACACAGTGATGTTTATCCTTGTGCTGCAGAGCACTTAGGCACACAGTAAGTAATTGCTACCAGTGAGCAATGTTCTGAGAGACAAAACCTTCCAGGGCAAGTACAGAGCTCAAAAGCCATCACAAGTAGGAGGAAAAAAGCTAAAATGATATATTTTTTTTCCTTTTACAGGCAAAACACCAGTTAACTTTGTAACAGAGGTCTCTATCAGGCCTGCCCCCAACCTTCGCAGCTGGAGAGGGTTGCCCACAAAGAGATGGCCAAACACGGGACAGTCCGGTGCAGTTCAGAGGTACAGCCACACAACCTTGCCCTGGGCAGTGTGCTCCAGGTGAGCACCTGGAACCCAGGGGTCTCATCTCAGCTGGACTCCCTCCACAGAAACAACATGCCTACAGATATTTGCACCCCATGTGGTGGTGCCACGTCTGCCACACGAGCCATCTGGGCTCCCAAGCAACACTAGCCCCTGCCCTGCTGTGCTGAACCCCATTGCAGCATGAATTGCAGTGCAGATGGTCCCTCCAGGTCACCCCAGGTCCCTGCAGGTCCCCTTTGACTGCCCACCTGAGAATGCTGATGAAAGCGCTTTGTACAACTGTCCTTTCAGAATTGTGTGGGGCACTGTAATGCCCACTTGTAACAGACTCTGCTATTAGGAAACTGCAACTTGTTTTCATTACTTAAGAGCTGGTTCTAATTGTGTGTGCTGTGTTAGCCTGAGATGCCAGTGTTTAGTTTCAGCGGGGTGAAACTGAGCAAGCTGAAAACTTATGCACAGCTGCCTCATCTCTCTGGTCCCTGGATCCCTTGAGGAAGAAAGATATCAGCACAACAACAGGTTTTGTTACAAGGGAAACTGCTTTCTGTTATGTGCTGTTTGGTTTGACCTGTTGGTAGCATCCCAACAGATGACTAAGGCAAGTGCTGTTGACCAACTGGGAAAAAGAAGCTGCAGTACATACCTTTCCATCAAACACCATTTCATATCCTTCTCTGTTCTTTATTTTATTGTACAGGTATTCTGCAAGTTCCAAGCACTTATCAATTTGTGCTTCAAATCCTGTGGTTCCCTTCAGAGAGAGAGAGGGAGAAAAAAGTTACATGACTATCTGTTCTGTGAACCAAAAAAGTGAAAGGACCATGCAGCACTTGCCAAAGCATCAGCACAAGTCACCTCTCAGAAGTCTCTGTAAGGCAGGATTAAGGATCTGATTCTACGAGATGAAGGACACTCTGCTAAGCAGAGCTCACTTGTCTCTAGCTCTTGCCACTGACTCCCTTATAGTCACCTCTGCAAAATAAGCACAGGGTACTAGCTTGGTTCTCAGCAAAACATTGCTAACACCTCCGATGAAGGGTGCCCTCAGTAGATTTTGCAGAGAGGCTGAGCACGGTTTTGGACAGCCTGGACTGGCACAGAGGAGGGTCTCTAGAAAGTGTTGAGTTCCAGACATGGGGAGTCTCCTGCTATTTTCAGAACAGGGGATTTTAATCTTCCAGGCGTGACGTGCTGAGGCCTTTTCCAAGAATAATTTTTCCTTTTTAGTTAAACACAGAATGGGCAGATACGCTTCTAGAGCCTGGCCTGATGCCTCTGAAAACGCACATTTTGTTTAGATACTGCCCTGCCTCTGTAGTGTTTTCCTCTCTTCTTTTCTAATAGACACCATATAAACTCAGAAGCTGTGTTTTTAAGAGCTGCAGCAAATCCTGCTTTTTCTTCTCTGGCAGAAGTCATAATACTCTCTCTGTGACATCATAGTTGTTCCTGCAATCACCAGCTGTGGTGGCACAAAGGATCCAGCTTCATGAGGGAGGAAGGGGAATAAACAGCTGGAATAGATAAACTGTTTAAGAAACACACATCCTATTCTGTAACATTAATATTACAAGCAGGGTGCGAGAAGAGAAAAAGCAGTACAAGGTATATGGAAAAAACAGGGTTTAGAAGAAGAAATGTCTTTGAGTAATGAATGCATGTCCCTGCTAAATCTGTTCTGGCAGTGCAGAACTGACTTAAAAGCCCATGTCATTATCCCTCTGTGAATAGAGATCTTAAAACAGGGTAGAGCGAGCAGACCCCCAGGAGAAAGGCTTGGAGTAAAAAAGAGACATGTGGCTAAAATTGCCTGCCCCTCTGGAGACCCCAGTTAGCACAACAGCTATTGCGACCACAGAAACTTGCATCCTCCTTTACAGACTCCCACACCTCCAGCTACATTTGATGTCTGTCTCAGAATTGTTTTCAGAGTTTTAATGAAGCACATGAGGATCTTTAAGGCCTTCTGGAAATGAAAACAGTGATGTCAACTCCTCTGAAAAAACCTCAGGCAACTTGACATAATAGATTGGATAAATATATGGAAGAACTTCTTTAGCAACATTCTACAAATACAGATGTATTAATCATTAGAGCTGGTGTTTTCAAACTTCCCAGAGAACAGATTTTGACAAGTTTTCCTCTACTCCTTCAAAAGATGACTTCATATCTACTGCATGCAATGAAACTAGGTATTCTAGTCTTGATTTGCCATGTTTAATTTCTGAATGTCATTAAAACATCTTTTTATTTCCAGAAATCTTCGTAACAACATTCCTAGGTATATGATTTATGCTGTTAGACTCCTACTTACACAAAGCAAATGCTATGCAAAACCATGGAGTTCAAGTTTCAAAATCATGTGTGCTGCTTTGAAGCTAAATTGTTAAAAGTATAAAAACCCAGAAAATAATAATGTTCTTTCTTTAATGTTATATATGGGAAATTCAGGTCAGGTATTTTCTAAAGTGATGATTACAGAAAAAAACCACCTGTATCTGGTGTGCATTATTTTAATGTAAACAAATATATTGCAGGCAGTCCTACCTTTGCCCTCCACATCAGCCATAGCTTGAAGACATCAACATGCCGTCCACATTGCAAAGCCTTGTCTCCTGTGTCGTAAGACAGGTCATAGTGCTTGTCTTGTTGAAAGAGGTAGGAAGCATGCATCTGATTGCAACTCTGCATCAATCCCTTATAGAAACAAAGACACAAAAAAGTGATGTTGGCACAGATGTGACTACTGTTTTGAGGGCTGCTTTGGGCGAGAAGTCACAAACACCCAAATTCAGTGGAATATGTGTTCAAGTGCAAAAGGAAGATCAAAAAAAGGACAAAACTAGACTTAGTTGCTCAGTGGACTAAGTTTTTCACATCCTATTCAGTGCCCAGGACACCTTGGTACCTGATCCAGCAATGTGTAATCCACTCCCAGAGCCAATGCATTTAAAAAAAAAAAAGCTGGACATTGTGCTTCCTAGCATCATTATGTGTAAGTTCGTTTTTGGATCTTGCTTTATATTCTTTGTTCTGGTTCCTCTTCCACCTTTCCTTGGAAGTCATCTTTTCTGGTTGAGTCAAACCAAGCCAATTTGGTGACTAATCTAAATAATATCACACCACTTTTCTCATTGCTTTGGTCTCTAAAATTCTGATTTTCATTGTTTTCTTTCTGTGTAGGCACAATTCTTTTCTGCAAAGCCCTCAGCTGCATATTGGATGCTTAAGTGGTATAGAAAGCTTTGAACAGACAGAAGAGCATATGGCATTTAAACAGCCAGCTAGAGCTATTTCTGGGTTGCAAGATACCATTCTGAGAGGCAGCTTTGTGGGAGGGCCAGAAGCCAACAAGGTGAAGAAACCTGGCTTATGAAAGTATGAGGTTTCCTTTTTAGTTTTTTAACTGAAATGCAGAGAGTCATGCTCTGGCTCTAGTTAAGTCCTCAACCAAGGGCTGCCACTAAAACTGCAATTTCCAGTCCAAGAAGAATCAAATATGGCTGTTTATCATCAGGCCTAATCTTTATGTGTAACTCAAAACTGAGATAGTAAAATGAGAGGGGGAAAAAAAATTACTTTCTCTTAATCTGAGCCATCTGTTCTCACTAGAGGTCAAAGATGGTACTGACTTCAGCTAGGCAGGATTTGTCTCAGGGAACTGACCCAGAGGGCAAATAAAAGTCAGCTTCTCTCTTCCTAAGTGCAATCACTTTGTATACAATCTGTTGTACAGCTGTTAGCAAAACAGCAACCAGCTTTTTGATAGCTGGTCTAGTAAGTGGTGGTTGTAAAGCAGCTGTCCCAGTAACTGATGGTTATGTGAAAATTACAGGCTTGAAGGGTAATTCAAATTCTAGTACTAACTGAAATGTCTACTTTGTATTCCAAGTGAACTTAGTATTTCTTTTTTACTTCCATAGTGGATCCTATCCCTAAGTGGATATATGCATCAGAGCTGGGTGGAAATATCTACCATGTAAGTCTAGAAAGTGTGATGACGCCCAGATTCAGGACCAAATGTTGGACTGCATGTATACCATATCATTCATCCCAAGAGGACTAGAGTTTGCCCACAGTTACATTTTATGCTACACAGCAACTAGTGGGGTTATACAGCTACACACCCACACCTTAACTATGGACATTTTGAATGGAAAGCCACAAAACTCTTGTAAAGATATTGCCATTGATTGGATCTATCATTTCTGCTAGACAGCTGCTTTAATTCCTTTTGCAGTCACAGCCTGGGCACGTAACTAGCAGTCTATTTCTCAGTTTCTTTTATAATCCTCATCACATTAACAAATATTAGCTATGACACAGTTATGAAGAAAACATCCAGGATTTTCAGAAGCAAAATGTCAGAAAGGATCAGAGATGCAAATATATTCAGACATACCTCTTCTCTTACTAGCAGGGCTGAACACTGCAGCGGGACGCCCATCATCTTGTGAGGGTTCCAGGTCACTGAATTGGCCCTGGGACAGCAAACCACATGAAACTCAGACATTGTACTATAGTGGTCAAAGCATAGAGATATTTAGAAATAATTAGAATAATAATGAACATGTAGCAATGTGCACCTTTTTCTGAGCATGCAAAGCTGAAAATAATCATGGCTGATATTAGAAAAGCAATGCCTTCATAAGGGACCTAATCCACTCTAGTTGGTTTTTGGATGACAATCCTGGCAACTTACCACAGGATAATTGCTCTATCCACTAAAATTAATCAGTATGAAACTTTCTGGGGAGTCATCTATACTTTATAAACATAGGGCAAACTTCCTAAAAACACCCACTTGACTGAGGAACTTTGTAAAGTTGCACAGCTGAATAAAGATGCAGATAGGAAGCTGGCAAACTAGCAGATTCCTTCCCATTGATTGCAGTTTCAGGAAGATTTTAGTAACTAGCTCACATAAGCATTTTAAAAAATTCCTCTAAATACTTCTGAGTACCTCTAAGTCTCTGAGTAACTTGGAAAACCTAGCCCAAAGTAATTTTTCTCATTGCTCTGCTGATGGTGAATTTTCATAGCTCCTTAATTTTAGCTTGGTTATGGTAATTCACACAACTGGAGGACTGTGTCCAAAATTACCACAGTAATAAACATAGAACTGATCCACCCTTCCACAAAAGAGTCTGATCCTGCCTCTCTTCAGGACACATTCATTGCAAAAATAGCTGTCAGCCTAGATCTTGTGAACAAGCAGGGTGCTGTTGCAATACAGCCTAGAGAAGAAGCATTTGGGACTGTGGCAAGGGCTGAATGGAAGATTGTCCAGTTGTTTTATTATTTTAATTTTTTGTTATGCTTGTCTAGCTATTTTTTAATTACTATTATTACATATGACAATTAGCTGACAGATGTATACATGTGCATCCCATTTGGCAGGCTGTCAAGGATGCATAGTGCACAGGATTTCATGCAGTGCAGTGATTTGAGTTTTGATGGTATGAATTGGTATAAATCAGTCAAATAGGGCATGTAAAAACTTAAAGGACCCAGGATACACTTGCAGGTAACATTTATGTGAACAGAGGTGAGCATGTTAGAATCCAGCACTATTTTCCTTTGGAGGACTTGGAGACAGCGCTATAGGTTTATGCATATCCTTATGGTTTCCTGCCGTATTGCTCTGCTCCTTCAAAGCAAGCAACTCCAAAATTCACATGGACATCAGGCATCATTTCTGTGCTTTCTTCTTCACAATTTAAATGGGACTACACAAGTGCCTGATGCAAAATCTGTAGGGAACAGTCTTCCACAGCCAACATCTGGCCACTTGGCTTGGCTTTTCGAGTATTTGGCAGCTTTTAATCAGCTCAGAGTCAGTCATCTGATTACAACACCAAAGCTAATGATTCTGAACATGCATTCAGGTCTATGAATTTCCTTTGATATGATACTTTTTAATTTTTATCTGTGTCTATGCAGAATCAGGCAGAAATTCTGTAAGAGACTTCTAGGTAACAGTGGTGGTATGGGTTTTCTCAAGCAAAAGGATTATTTACTGACAACAACCAGATGTTAATTATCTGCCTGAAACATTTAATTTACCCTAAGGTCATTTATTTCCCCAATTACATCCCAATTGCACACAGAAAAAAATTAATTACGTAAAATAAAAATCCATCATTTTTCATTTGTTACCAGTTATTCTGGGCTTCAAGCATCAGTATGTGCTTGAAGAAATTGCTGACTGAGACAAACAGTGAAGTAAAAAAGCTACAGGGATCCACAGTATTTTTTTTTAAAAGTATCTCACGTTTGCCCAAGTAACTGAGCACAAGCACCTGTGTGATTTTTTTGGCTGTGCGTCACAGATAGAAAAAAAAACAGAGGGAAATTTTTCCTTTAGAGATTTCAAATGGGTGACAAGAGAGATTCAAGACTGGCAGAATTTGGTCCTCAGGCATCATTAAAAACAGACTGAGGTGCATTCACTGTCCAGCAACAGCCCCTGGAAGGATGCTTCCCAGGGGACATGCTTCCTTCAGGGTGCCTTGGAGCAGCCTGAAATCTGCCATGTGTGGACTGGAGGGCACTGTAAGGATGGTCCTGCAACTCCTCCTGCCTTTCACAGGAGTAATTTTGCTGGACTGCCTGTTACTGGAAGGAAGGGACTACTCAGAGCACAGAGTGCTCCATTTGATGCTCCTTCCTTGTACCTTTATTTCCCCATCAAACTGGAGTACCAGCTCCAGTTCTCTTCTATCCAGACCTGTTACGACTGGCTTGTACTTGAATATCTACCATGAAACTGGAATTGCCATAAAAGTTTGGTCTAGTAAGTCTGCTCGAAAGGTACCCACGTTTGAGATCTAGACAAACTGAAATGAGCCACTGTGTCCATCAAGCAGAGGAACAACATTGGAAATGAATTAATTGCCAAACATACGGAGATGGTGCTTATCAAAGAGCTAGGTAAAATCCAGTTGAGTTCTAGATCTAAATCATATTATTTGGAAAATTCTTCAATATAGATTCAACCTGAACGTCTCATTCCAGCAGAATGTGGAAAGCAATTTGGGAAGCAAACTCTTCTTTTTCATACTCTGTCCTCACAGGCAACTGGGTAGATTTTTCTAACTTGCTGGATATTTGGATGTATGTCCTTTTAATGCACAATATGTAAATCTGGAGTGCTGGAGGCAGTCTTAACTGAATTGAATTCATAGAACCATTGGCTACTTTCCAAATTTCGCATGTGAGATGTATGTGAAAGGAACTGAGTCCTCAAGGTTCCCTCCTAATCTTTAAGAATAGGATGAGGAAATTGTTTGTAACTTTAATTGGCAAGGAACAGCAATTTGATTTAGAGATAAAAACAGCGGAAGAGAGTAATAACTTACTCTCCAACAGCAGGAGCTTCAGAAAATACGCAAATGCAAGAGTGACTCCATCTAGCCCAGCATACTGTCTCTAGCAAGTGGCCTAAATAGGTGTCTTGGAAGAACACAAAACAGAGCAAGCATGTATGAACTTTCTCTAAATACTCTCTGAGCTCCCACTCATTTGTGGCTCACAGAAGTCCCCAATGTTTTTTGTTTGTCCTTCCTTGAATGCAGGTAAATTTTAACATCCTATGGCAAGGAGTTCCACAGCTTAACTAAAAGTTTCTGAATAAGCAGCTGCTTTTAAGTTTAAGCCCAGTCCTTCCAGATTCTGAACTGGACTGGCATCCCTTATGTTCATCTGTGTGTATCTGTAATGTTCATGAACTCATGACTACAACTGTGTATATATCCAGGCACAGATTCGCTGAGAAGACATCATTAACACAGCCTGGAGGAGGGTATTCTCTCCAGCAGTGACAGAGCAGTGGTCAGTGACTGCCAGGAGACACCAGTTCAAACTGCAGGTGCATCCACCTTTTATACTTAAGACTTCAGCGTACAAGACCTCCAAGATTCATTCTTAAGAGAAATGCAATTGCTAATTCATGCTGGACGCTGAATCAGAGAATGCTGCAGAAACCACTCTGGACCTGAGAATGTATGCTGGAAGGAACAGAAAAGCAAACAAGAAATGCCTGCTGTTTGTACTACAAAACAAAGTGCCACACTACTGTACCACTGAACAAAGGCACTTAGCAATGCTACTTCAACTGGAAGGACAGTTTGCATAATTTCTTCGTGCTGTATCTTGGAGATAACATTGATTTTTATTTTTATCTTTAGACATTGCTATGGTAATCACAAGTGTGCTAAAATGCCTTTAATAAACATTGTTAATTAACAATAAATCATACCTTTCAACACCATTTAACTTCCATTTGTGCTTTCTTGACATCAGGAGCCCGCCACCCCATGCTCCCTAGAAGGCAAGACACATTATCTTAACGAGACGAGAACTCTGCTTTTCTCCATGATGACATCTGTGCGTTCCTATCAGTGTGAGGCCCCTTCTTTTTTCTTGCTGATGTGGCACGTTCCAAAATGACCAGGCAGATGGGGCCTGAGGCATTAGCGGTGCTAACAATTTTCTTCCAGTAGCTTGCAAGCAGCAGTTTATAGCCCATCATCTGAGTGCCCACCCTTATCATCTGCTAACCCCTCCCTTGCCACCTCCTCTGACACTGACACACGGGGCTGCTCCATGGTGTAATTAATGACTTGCGGAGCTGCTCCTGGGTAAGCTGCCTTTTAGTGACTAAGTGATAACAAACCAGACTGGGATCTCAACTGCTCAGGTGAGTTTTCATCATATTTCAGACCACTACCGCTTGCCCTGTACTCATTTCCTTTTGCTCACAGACATCTGGGACAAGCAGGTGTTTCACGCAACTGAGAAGTAGCTTGAAGTAAATATAAATTCTTCCTTTGAATTAGAATGATTTTGGTTGGCACAGTAATCCAAAAGCAAGATACCCAGTCCTATGGAAATTCAATTACCAAGCCTTTTTGGAGAAAGGATTTGCAAAAATGACAGAAAAGCCACTCTAGGGCTGAAAAATGATCCTTCAGAAAGATTCATTGGCAAGAGCCCAGATAAAGCTAAGTAGCCAATCTGATAAATTTCTCTAGCATTTGCATTAACCTGTTCAGCAATCTGCAGTACTTTATTCCAGCCAATGTAGCCTTTTCCTTATGTATTTATTTTGCAGCTGCTGCAGAAGCTGAGCCAGTGCTCAGTATGGTTCTTATGTATTTCTTGTACCAGCAGCATTTAGAGATAAAGCTGAAGGCCAAAAGCACTCAAACTAGGTCATCTTAAGTGTCCCAGTTGCTGAAAGTACCACACAGTCACAGCTGCTAAAATGTCCCCCTGACCTGAGCCTTTCAGAGGAGTGGGAAGTCTGTGCTTGCATGTTAGACTTGGTTACAGGAACCAAATACACCTGGTTTTGCACAAGATGACACTGCCCAAAATGAATAAATCAGTGTTAATACATGCTGTAACCTAGCCCCCTACATGACACTTACATCCACGTGCATCCAGATTTTGTATTTCTTGCAGATGTCTGCAATAGCTATGAGTGGATCAAATGCCCCGTACACTGTTGTCCCAGCTGTGGCACTCACCAGGAAAGGAACAAATCCCTGCAAAAAAGCACAGAGGCATTTGGCAAGGTCAGAGTGCTGCAGCCTCCTCAGCCTGCAGCAGCCCCAGCTCCTCTTGTGCTGCCTCCACAGTGAGCCCACGAGTGTCTCCTAGGGGAAGGACATCCTGCTGCATTAATTACACCGGCTCTCTCAGATCAGATGCCAGTGATATTATGGTTTCGACCTCAAGGTGGCAGCAAGCTTCCAAACCAGCATCCTCCATTTACTCGGATGCACGAGAGACTAAGGGCTCAAAAGAACAATTCTGCTCCACACCCCCTGCCTGAAACAACAAGGTCTGCTCTTCATGATGTCGCCTAAAACAAATCTCACCCAGGCACCCAACATCTCTGGTGGTCTGTGCCCTGGGCTGCACTGTAAGTATCCCAACGAGTGTCTGAAGGTGTGGTGGTCCAGCCCTGTCAGTGAGAACATCTTGTCTGGGGGTGGCTCCTGGGGAGAGCGCACAGGGGAGGTGCGGGGCTCGCCTCCAGCCCCATCCCTGGTGCGGAGCGGGGAAGACAGCTCTTCTGAGGAAAAGCCAGCAGCCTCCATGGAGGCCAGAGACCATCTCTTGGATTCCTTCTGCTAAAGGCTGCTCCTCACAGAGGAGCACTCACTGTGCATCCCTTTTGAACTACGAGGCCTCAGGTCTGCCATAATTTATACCAGTATTTCATTTTAAATTCATTTGTAATTCTGTTGATTTCATAAACAGTACCCAGAGCAACAAAAGTAAAGAGTGGCTACATTTTTTGCAGGACTGAGGTTTAAACTATCAAAAAGGTCTAAACTTCCTTCTGCAATGGTCAGTAGGTTTGAGTGGCACTTTATTGTCATTCTGCCTCATTTTTTACCTACTACATTGCTTTTCTTAGAAAAAAGTGAGCTTTTAATGAAGATTTGTGTTATTAATGAGCTTTGAATGCTGTATGTCTAATGACTATTTACATAAATGTTGTTGAAGGCACAGGGCTGAGTTCACTGCATGCTTTAATCTGATGTTTTAATTCCAGCTTCTGTTAATGAACACATACAAGAGTAGTGTATTTTTAGAAATGCGTGGATTTTAGTTTATCTTCTATTGATTTGGTGACACTATAAGGAATATTTTCATAAAATACAAAGAAATTCCCCAAATGATTACTCTGTTTTTGTCAATATTCAGCTGAGAAACTGCATCATAGGCTGATAATATAAAAAAGGAGGATTTTATGCAGAACAACATATTAAAAAAAAATAGACAAAAGCTCATGGAGATTATAAAGTAGCTCTAAACGTATTTTCTGATCAACTCTTGCCTCACTAATTGCCAGGCTACATTTCTGAGAAATAAATCAAACGTTAATAAGCAAGTCTGTGTTGTTTTACTAAGGAAAGCAAAACAACTAGCTGTGTCATTCTTTTTTTTTTTTTCTTTTTCTTTTTTGGAAGCAGAAAAGCTAGTAAACTTACTTTTTGTTTGGCTTCAAGAATTCTTCTTTCAAGGTCTGATGGGATCATTTTCCCTCTGGAGCAAGAGAGAGTTGTATGAATAATTTGATCTTTAAATCAGCTCTTGCTGTTACTTCTTAATAGGAAATCCAAATAAGGAACAAAGTGACTTTTTTGCCCAAGGGCTACGCAGCATTGAAGAGCACAGAAAGACTGTGTCCATTAGTCTAAGTTTTTACCCTAATTATTTTGTCAACCAGTTTGAGTCAATATGGTGATGGTAATTGAGAGAAGTTATCTCCTGGCTACCCCCATTAAAGACTGATGCTGCTCCATGGAGCCTCCTGGTCCTGTTTAACTCGACAGCCCCGGGAATACGCTCCAGGCTCCCAGGGAGAGGCTCAGCCCAGGGTCCCAAAAAGCTGACTGGGTGCCAAATCCCACGATCCCCTTTCAGCAGCACAGAAAATGCCAGCTGAGCTGCATGGCCTTCAGCAGCGCAACTCAGCTCTGCCTTAAGCAGTCGTCTCTGTGTTTCCATCCCAGGGATGAACTTGTTTCAGGACAACTGTTCCACACTTTGGTGCATTACACGTACATTACTTTTAGCCTGGAGAAAAGGAGGCTGAGGGGAGACCTGATCACCCTCTACAACTACCTAAAAGGAGGTTGTAGCAAGGTGGGGGTTGGTCTCTTCTCCCCAGTAACTAGTGATAGGACAAGAGGAAACGGTCTCAAGTTGAGCCAGGGGAGGTTCAGGTTGGATATTAGGAAGAACTTCTTCACTGTAAGAGTTGTTAGGCATTAGAACGCGCTGCCCAGGGAGGTGGTGGACTCACCATCTCTGGAGGTGTTCAAAAAAGGTTTAGATGTAGCGCTTCGAGACATGGTTTAGTGGGCATGGTGGTGTTGGGTAAGACGTTGGACTTGATGATCTTTAAGGTCTCTTCCAACCATAACGATTCTATGATTCTATGTTCGCATTTGCTTGAAGCAGGATATGAGAAGAAGCTCCCAGTCTAGACTCATTAAATACACTGTCAGGCCCTCTGTGTTGACTGTATACTGTATTTGCAACACCTTTAGTATGAACCATTTACCTCAGATTCAGAATCCGTGGTATAAGGCTTGAAGGCTAATTTATGAAATCCTGTAAATGAATTATGCAGATAAAACAGTGCTTATACTGAATATTGAGGTTGTCTTTTTTTTCTTTAGCCACAAGCAAGACTATTTAAGAGACAGTATGCATAAACAGCAATAGAAACATGACAGCTCCCCACATGAATAGGAATAAAGTCTTCACTAGTTTTGAATGTTGTCCACTTAGATTAATTTTATTTTTTAAAGATTTTTTTTCAGATTTTTTTCTTTCACTATGCACTGATTTCCTGTTGCTATAAAAAAAGAACCACCTTTACTAAAGCTCAAAATAGTAGTTTCAGGGAAACTAATAAAACCATTAGTTTTAGTTTTGATTTTGCATAACAAAACCTGAAGTGTTTTCATGACATTTGGATGAATGTAAATAAAAAAATATTAATTTCTTGTAATAAGATACTGCTAGGTTTTGTAGATTTTCACCCTTACACAGCTCACAGTAAGACAGTCATTATTTCAGTAGAAATGGGTTTGTACTACTGACTTTTTTCAAAATCTGTCCTGCATTTTACTTATGCAAAACACTAAAAGAATAATTGAAAATATTTTTAACTCAATCTAAAAATTACTCCTGATTTTTCTTGCAGAAGTTCAAGGAAGGTCTAAAGAGTATTCAACTCATTGTGAGTTCCCCCTAGTTACATGTACATGTTCAGAGAAAAGCAGTTGTCTTATCTTCAAAAACTGTTTCTGGGATCATTAGAAGAGTAAAAAAAAACCAAACATGCCACAGGAAGGCAATGTTTTCCTCTTCCAAACATAGTTTAGATGTTGGTCTTTAATAGTTTCTAATTTATTGAACTTGTGCACAGAAACACACACAGGGCTGGGCAGATCCCTTCATTGCTCAAATTTTTTTACCAAGACAAGTGATTATCCAGCCCCTGGTCACACTGAGTATGTGCAGGAATTCATGACCAGGAGAGTGCAATATCCAAATAATGTCAAGCTTTACCAAAGAGCAAGCAGTAGGTCAGCTTTGAGTATAGTCAAAATACATGCTGGAGTACACAACCCCCCCTGCTCCAAATCTAGCAAACTAGCCAACAGCATTGCTGACTTGCACAGCATTTTCACATGTCACCTGAGCTCAGATGACCTGCAACACTTAAAATGCACCACAAAATAACAGGCTTGTCCTTAGACAAACCTCACCCAGATAATGTGGCAGGGGGTTGCACGAGATGTGCTAGGCAGCATCAGAGGTAGGAGGGCTACCGAGTGAGACAGAAGAAACTCAGCAGCAAAAGGACATTGAGGATAGAATAAGTGCTAGTGTCAAAGTCTTCTCATGTTACCCACATCTGTACACAGTTTTCATTGCTGCCACATCAGACTGACGTGTTTTGACCTCAAGCTTGCAGCTAATACACTACTGCTACCAGTATGTCTGCATGGTAGCAAAAGACACAGTGGATATGTATGGTTGTCCAGTCTGTGGTATGAGCAAGAACATGATTTTCTGCATGTTTTCCTGGCTTAAAATTCACCACATATTTACATAGTCCCATGATACAGCAAAACCAGGCAAACCTGGCAGGTGTGGGTCAGGATGGGAAAGAGCCACCAGGAAGCATACTTGGTCTTGCTGGAAACATCAGAAAGATCTCATGGTGCGCCTTTACCCTCCCACAGGTCCACACCTTCACAGAGGGTCATCTCCACTGCACCAGCCCAAATCCTGTGCAAACAACCTGCTTTGTCCCTATGGTGTCCGCTGTGATTTGGTAAGACACTCAGTAATCCTTCTGTTTAGTTGAGGGTGGGCAGGGTAAGCATTGTGGTCTTCACAGAAAATCATCATGCTGAACTTGCGCAAGAAGAAAAGGAAGACATGACTTCATTGATCCATGTCTGTCTTTAGTGAATAGAAACAATCAGAGGTTTATTTTGATGTGTGTTGGTTGTGTTGATGTTGTCATTAATTTCTCTTCAAGGTGTGCTCAGTCTTTTGTTAATAAAGAGATAAGAAGTCCTGAAGTCAATATGCAGGTGCTGTGATTAGCACTGTAAATTGCTCAGTTGGTGCTCTTCTTTTAATGTGGGAGCAGGGTATTTTGATAGCAGTAAAACCTTCCATTTATGCTAAAGCCATTAATAATTCAATACTTTATATCAATGATATTTGGGACTCATAGTAAGAGCATTTTCTATTGAAAAGATTCTCAGTAGAATCAATAGGGATTGTTCTATTAATTTTTGTCCCATAGAAAGTTTTTTTTCCCTAAAATCGAAAATCTTCATCAGAACATGTTGATTTTCTTTATATACCATTGTTTTCTCAAAAGGGGTTTTCATAGAGAATGAAAACCTTTTAGTCAGGTGAGTTAAGCAAGAAGTTATCTTCCACCAGTTTTGTAGAGCCTATGGGACCTGTAGGTTGGGTGCCTGCTGTGCTACTCCTTTCCATGAACCATCCTCCTCCTTGGCCTATGCTGCCCACAATGCTGCCAAGACCCTTCTCCCCATATCCCATCACAAGGGTGTCCCCATTGAGGGCACTGCGGGAAATACAGTCTAGCTGAGAAAGATGGTGGGGGCATGAAGTAATAGAATCACATTAGTAAATGCTCCTCAATATTTTACTCCTATAAAAGGCCCACTTCAGCTCATTTTAATGGATCAGAATGTAAGAGTCTCTAAATGCTCTATTTTGACCAAAACAAGCTTCTTCCTGGTTTCTTAGCAGAACGTGTAAAGAATGATTGATTAGTATTTTGTTTCACTTCAGGATGAAAGAAAAAGTACCAGAAATCCCTGAGGAAGGGAACTTTAAGATTTTCTGATGAGCTCCAAAAACTGACTCGTAAAGAAGCTACTGACAGAGCCATTTCCTCAAGTGGGATAAATCAGTGTAAGGTTGCTGAAGATGCTAACGCTATGATGAAGTATACCAACTGCTGACTGCATCCTATATGCTCTCTCTTGAGCTGAGCACCTGATGATCCTCTTCTATGTACCAATAAAAAGAGCTGTACTTGGCATCTTTACTTACCTTTCATCACATCTAATCAAAATCACACTATCTGTACCAATACCCAAGGCTGCAGCTCCTTTCTTCACAGAAAAGTGGCTCTGAAAAAAATACATTTACTATTATTTATTATTTTCACTATTATTTTTTATCTAATTTAATATAAAACATGACACTCTTGCAAGCCCTTCAGCAAGTAGTCCCACATAGGCAGTAATTCTATTCACAGCCTTTTTGGAAACTGGTAATTGTAATTTGAGGACTCGTATCAGGTCACTACAATCAGAGAAACAGCAATCACTCTGATCTGGATTTACTCCTGGAACATTAAATACACAATTGTGGCTGATGATGGGCCCAAATTCTCTCCTCGATGCATACCTGCAGCTTCTATTGCTTGTACAGATTCAGCTATGAACTTGATTTACTGAAACAAAAAATTATCCCCTAGAGAATTCATTTAGTTTGTGGAGTCCAGAGTGATGTGCTTCTGCTATGTAACTTCTGGTCAAATAATATACTGGGGGAAATTAAGATAGGAAGCCCAATTGTGATCTCATGCCAGCGAAAGCTAGTAATAACTCCCATTAATAAAAAGAGCTACCACAGTTTAAAATCAGAACTGGGCTATTAGTAAGACTGTTAGTTAATCTGTATGTACAGAATAAAATGTAGAAGTTATACACTCAAGTGCATCGTAATTTTCTCTAGCTCATAGGACTTAACTCCTGAGCCAGTGTTGGTTTATGATTCTAATTTAAATCTAGTGATTATATAATGAAATAGTTTTATATCAAATCATACCACCAAGACTCTGAATTTGTATTAACTCAAACTCAGCTGTGACAATATTGTCCAAAGTAGTTTTAACTACAGATTGTTAAACTTTGAAAAAATGGAAATTCTTTATGTATACTACAGTACCATTAGCTTAGGATGTTACACTATAAGAAAGTTCAAGAAGATAAAAATCTAACAGGGTTTTTTAAGTGTCCACAACGTTAAAGAGAGGAAGACATATAGTCTGCAGAAGACCACAAAGCAGAGAAGTAATCACTATTGCTTTGTCAAGGGAGTATTTGGCTTCAACAGTAATGCAAGCAGCAGAGAGATGCAGGAAAAGAGGTGGACACGATGGTTACACACGTCTGCTTCACTTAAAGACCATGAAGTCAGTGGGATTTCACTACATACTAAAGGGCTCCGTACATAACGAACACTTTGAGAAATCAAAATCCATTCTAAACTAACTTTATGAAAGAGAGAGGAAGAAGAGTAGAACTTCAATATGTATGTTCAACTTAAGAAGTAAAATCCCATGTTATAAAAATTGCTCAGCGGGTAGTTTTTCACTGAGTCCTGACTTACATGGTTAAGGTTGTATAAGAGTTTCCACTCCAAACTCCTTTTTTCATATGCCTCTATCTCACCATTGTGGCTGAAATGCTTCAAGTTTTCATGATGCCCACTGACTTTTTCAATATTCAGACATTTTGAAGAAGTTCAGATTGCTCTTGAGCCATGATTCACTGATGATACACGGTAAATTTGAAAACACTTCTTCAGGTAAATGATACTTGCCATACTCCATCAATTTTTTTTTAATGCAGTGGGTTGGTATAGCCTTCCCCCATGGGGCATGGCTGTAGTATATCAACAACGTGCACTGAGGAGCCGTTGAGCACGTTGCCTAGACCTAAAATCAGCTTTTAAGGCCTTAGTACAGCAAACCACTCTAGCCCTGAACTATGCACGTTCTGAAATGTAAACACATGCATGTCAGATTGACTTTCACACAAGCTGATGATCAAATGAAACACATACCCATGTGCTTAGATGAGCAACAAGGGATTTGTGCCTGTGTTTAAGTGTCTGCTGAATTAGATTCGATTCATTGCAGCTAGCCTAATAAAGCTTAAGTCATCAAATAGGCTCCCTCTGCATTTTGGGGGAAACAGGCACCTCCAGGGAAGGATTCATCCAGCATGAGGGTTGCTGGTTTGGAGCAGGTGCTGAATGACATCAGGTGAGGAGATTTCTACCCCTTCCCTACGGACCAAGCCCTGTGATACCTGCTGTCTGTGAGAGTGGGAAGTGTACAGCACCTGCAGGCACCAGGGCTCTGGAAACTGGTAGATATTTGATTTTAACACAACTGTTATTGTCTAGCCTATTAAAACCATGGGTTAGTGGTATGCTCAGATTAGATATGGAGTTTTGCCCTGTTGTTTTTCTAGTTGGAGTCACAAACTGCTAGGAAGTATTTATACATTGAACATCACAGGCCTGCTCAGCCATCACACTGATATTTTTCATGGCACGTTCTTTACTTCATGAACCCAAATTTTTGAACAAACACATTTCCATAAGCTTCATCAGCTTCACTAAAGTTAGTGGACTTTTCCCAAGTACAAATGCACTGTAGATTAAGGCTTGGACTGTGAACAATCCACAGACCTCTATGTGTGGAAGATACTGAAGTCTCTTCCCAGCCTTGTGGGTCTCCCTGAGCCCCATGGTGCAGCAGTGCAACTTTATGAGAGCAGGGAGCAGGAGAGGCCATGAAGAGGCTACCGGCATGAGGAGGCTTATAAAAAATTCGAAGTTTAAGGAGGTATCTTCAAACACTGCAAAAACTGAAACAGAGCTAGAATATGGCCAGCATAACGACAGTTCGTTGATACGTGATATGAAGCTAGAATTGAATTTACATACTTAAAAAAATTTAGTCTGTTTTTTTACTCATGTATTACACAAACTGATGTGCACGTACCGGGTAGTGTAATACGTAAATACAGGTAGAGATGTAGGAGTGAGGAGTTGCAGATATATTTCACTGGGTTTTGAGTCAATGACATAATGTTGATTAATTTTGCTCCTTATTCCATACTAGTTAAAATAGATTCACTATAGCAATTTGTTTTTCTAATAGAAAATAGAACTATTCAAAGTGCCTAAAAAAAACAAACAACACAGATTTGAATGGTTTACTATGAGGAAGAAAATTAAGCCCATGTGCTCAAAGGCATCCACTGGAATATGGCCAAGCTCAGCTGCTTCATTGAGAAGTCTCATGGCACTGCTAAAACAGCATTGGGGAAAAAAAATGAATGTAGTGCTGATAGCTTGGTTGCCTGAACGCTTTTTACAGACCGAAGGGAATTCAGTGGTCAGGAACCAAAACAGGTTTAGGGATAAACTGGGAAGAAATACAGAAGTCTGTGCACAGAAGGGCAAATGCAATTACAATTTCTAAACAAACTCTGAATATGAAATTGCTCAATCTGTGTATACAGTCACAGATATATGACTGCTGTTATGTTTTTGTGTCTCAGGGTAACATCAGAGGAATTACTCCAACTGCCTGAGAGGCGCTGAAAGAGCCAGGATGGAAGTGAAAATGGAAAAATATATAGTTTTAAGAGCAAAGAAAACCTTCCTAATGATGACGAATATCAGACTTTATTTTAATATTCCTGGGATGGTGCTGAAAATTTGGTTGCCTGTGTAATATAAAGGTAAACACAGAAAAATATAAAGGTCAAAGAGAAGAAAATGTTTGCAGAAATAAGCTTGACTAGACAGAACTCCTGAGAGATTCAGCTGGGCTAATGGGGAAGGACATTAACTGTGACCTCTCTGGGAACATGGGGGCTACACACTGTTCGGCCACGCAAGGAAGTGAGCTTGAACACCGTCTTTCACAACACAGCCATGGAGGAGTTACGCAGATCTGAAGTCTTATGGTGGGAGAAGCAGGGTCAAAAAGGGAGGACAGGGACAGGCTGCCTGATGCCAGTCCTGAAAGAAAAACCAGGCTCAGAGGAGCTGCTAGGTCCAGCCTTTCACCACTGTCCTCTGCTTGTCAGAGACAGGAGGACACGCAGGTGGGAGTGGGCTGTCACGATGGCTTTCTCCCTCCCTCCCTCCCGTCATGCACTGCAGAAGGGTGCATGGAAGACTACAAATACATCCCAAATAGAGAGGAACCTCAATTTGTCTCTGAAAAGAAATGTGGTTAAAATTCAGTTGTGAAGGAGAAGGTATAGAATATTAACCAATATTATTGACAAAAGCATATTATTGGTCAGAAAAAAAATTTGATGATTTTGAGTCAGGGGAATTTTCCCTTTGGCTAAAATTTCAAATGCTGTTAGAAATAGGTTTGTTTGCCTGATAGCCATTTTTTCATAGTTAGCTTTGTAAAGTAAAATCACAGTATAAATTTATTACAGATGCAATAATGAATAGGCCTTTTGGAAAAAGGAAGAATTCAAGTAATTAACAATGTTACGATGCTGAAGAGTATGGCATTGTTATTTTAAATGAACAGTGCTTCAATATACAGATGCTTCTATTTTTATAGTTTGCTAAATTACTTGCTAATAACACGGCAAGGTTGAAGCCGTCAGGAAGAACCAGCCTAATGCCATGAGCCCCAAAGGCCACGGCTGGTTTTCAGATTGCAGTTTCTCCTTGCTCACATAGACCCAAAGTGACACAAGCTTTGTGGAGGGAGCTTATCAGGAGGAATGCTGAGACATCCAGCAGCTGAATCCTCTCCGAGGTCCACAGGTTTGGTCGCTGGCAGCCTGGTGCCCAGCAGACCTGGACCCCCAGCTTCACCCCATCAGCCACACACCAGCAAAGGAGGTGAACACGCTTTCCTCTCCATCTCTCCTGGGCTTTAAACAATGTGGTATCCCTGGGTATGTAGGCCAGGCTACTTCTTTCTTCATCATTTGAAATTGTGTGGCTGGTCCAGGCTTGCTGTTTGAGCTCCGTCAACAGTGGGGAAGAAAAGCTACCTCCAGAAGGCACCTCATCCCTGAGGCTTTGGCATCCATTTTAGACTAGGATGAGTTGCAGATCTTGCTCTCCTTTTATTGGCTATAAAAAGCGTATAGACTAACTCAGATTAAATGTTTACACTTTAGGTGATTAAAGTTAAGCAACATGAATCCTATCTTTAACATCTAATTGTAAGCTATAGCTTTTCCTTCAATTATCTACAAAAAGAGTACACTGTGTCCCACCACATTTTTAAATACAGTGTAATGACATATATTTTTGCTATTGTTTCTTTTAGTTACTGCTATTCAGTTTTTCAAGTTATTTGCTAATGTCAGGACAGAAATGAACATATTAACATTTCTGCCAACATAGTAATGTTTCCATCTTTAGCATTTTTGAAATACATAACTTCATACTGCTTTTCTGATCCAGCAAGACTCACTTGTTTTTTCTCAGTGTGGATAGTTTTACAGCATTATCTGTGGATAAGAAATGCTGCACCGAGTTCAAGAGGATCCTGTGGCAGTGTAAAAATCACGTGATATCGACCAGATGAAGGATTAGACCTAAATGATGAATGTCTCCTTTGGGATAGGCTACCCTAGAGCACTATTTCTCTGGAAAATGGTTTTACTTAGATTTGAATGGTGTTACTTGAATTAAGTTGCTCCTCAAACAAGATCAAATTTTCACTACTCCCCCCTGGCTTCAACTACCACAAAAAAATACTTTTCTAGTTATTATGCATTAGGTAATGCAAAGAAAGAACAGGTGAATCCATGAGTTTGATTTTTAGTTTCCTTAGATGGAAACAAAACTACTCCTTACTTACACTGTATGCTCAGAAATATAACTTGCGGCTTCCTAATTTATACTACCAAATGGAAAACATGATCTCCAGGCTCCTCAAATCTTTCCCTGGAAGCCCCACCACACAGGTCACCCCTTGGACTGCTTCTTGCAGGTGGCAGTCCTGCAAACCGTCTCCTGTCATCTGGCCAGAGGGCAACCCTACGTGCCATGGAAGTGGTGGGACTAGAGATCAGCTTTTCATTCTGCACAGAAACCAAACCAGAATCTTCTGTAGGCCATGTGAAATGGAGGTCTATTGAGCTGTTTGCTTTGAAACAGAAGTCATGTTTTAATTTCCTCCTGCCGCAGCACCAAGAACCTCCCTAGTAGGTTTCAGAAACTGTTCAGATAAAATCTTTGCCAAAGCTACCCTTCTCCCACAGTTATTAGTGTAGTTTGCCATATTCCCTGCAAGTAATGGGGCTTGTCCAGAAGAGGAAATCAGCAGGCAAGAAGCTGAAGTGGTGATTGATTGTTAACCGCCTCCTCCCATCTAGTTGCTGTGTGGATGCTGTGTGCGCTATTGCTGTGAGGGTGCTCCCCTCCCACCACAGACAAGCCACCTTGCACAGTGCTCCCCCGGAGGATGAGGTCCCTCCAAGTATGTCCGGCTGCCTACAACGCTGAGACCTTACACCTGAGCAGCCAACAGACCCCCCCACCCCTTCACGGTCAGTGGATGCCGGAGCTGCGCTCCCGGCAAAGCCTCGGGCAGGAGCTAGTTCACCCCAAGAGCAGTGCAGACGGGGGGATGCCAGAGGCAGAGAGGGCCCCTCTGTGTCCCCTTGGGTCTCTAACTGGGTGAAGAGGTCCCTTATTGTCAGATCAGACTCAATCATCTGCCTGTTCTTACTCTGCATTTTTTTCCCCAAATTATGACAGGAGTTGTATTGCCATTTCCTTGGTGAGCTCCTGACAAAGTGTTCCTCCTTAGGGGTCTGCTAGAGGGGTGGGAAACGAGGAAAACTGATGTGGACTACATGAGCACAGTCTTGCTGGGTTGGAGAACAGAGGAGATGAAGAAATTTCTACATCTTTCCAATTACACCCAGCTTTTTTTTTTTCATTCTCTGAATTGTGGATTGAGTCTGTACAGCTCCTAATTAAACATCAAATCCATGGAAAAGCTGCAAGTTTCTTAAGCTATTTTTATACTACCAATAAAAAGGCCGAAGGCTGTTTTGTAACCTGAACCCAACTAGTTCTCTACAGCTAAACCTTTCCCCTCTGCAGCCCTACCCTCCTCAGGGTAAGATTACTTTGTCCTTTTTGCTTGCTAGGGGTGATCCCTGCTCCATACTGTTCCCAGCTACTGTTGGATGCTGTTTAAGAAAGGGCTAGTTGGCCAGGTCAAAATCACAACAGGGAATGGGTTAAAATTCAACAGGACTTGCCTTATAGACAAATGGATCAACTAAAACATTCTGAGAAGGCAGCTTTCCCTTTCAGCCGCTTTCTCCACACTGAAAAAGGGATGTGCTCAGCTGAACACTCACAGCAGCCTAAAGCTGATGATGCAGTGGGACACAGGAGGCGGCCTTCATCTTAGATTTTTCATTGTGTTTGAAACAGCAGACTAAAATAGGTTTTTACAACTGGCATCCATCACTTTTACCCCTCTGAGTCCAGGTCTCTTGCGTCATGTGCAGTCCCGAACAGTTGCCCTGAAGGACATCACTCTGCTCCTGCACCACTGCAGATGAAAGAACCACTGATGATGCACTGGTGAATACAGAGGATTGAATTAAGTCCTGAGCGCAAGTGCATCTCAGTGAAATTATACCTGGGCCAAGACTGACCCAAGCAGGTACAGCGTATTTCACCATCACTGGTAAAACAGAAATAAACAGAAGCAGAGTGAAAGATAAGTCATGGTCCTACTGAACGTCTCAGGGAAGATCTACGTACTGGGAACATGCATGGTTGGAATAGTCACATAACCTATCTTAGGCACCTAATGTAGGTTGTGTATGTCAGGAGGCTGATCCCTCTGTATGGTCAATGATCAGAAGTAGATGAACCCCTCCTGAAGGTGATTTAGAACATCTAAATAAAGGAATAGGCTCCTAAATAAAGAATTACGTTCCTAATTTGGGTGCTCTGAGTTTCTCTCCAGAGGTGCATCTCTTTACTGGCTGTGCAAGGAATGAGGCTCCTAATTTAGGTACATGATGCACTCCTAAATTAGGAAGGGATTTACAATTACTTAGAAGCTGTGAATTACTCCTCCCTTCCCTTCTCCCCCACTGGCAGCTGAATTTATCACAGCATCAGACTGAGGCCAGATTCTGATTACGGTAATATCGGCAGCAACTGTGGCATAACTTTATTCATTTATAGTAATGGAAGCTCTAGACTGGTAGAAAGGAAAATAGAGTCTGGTCTGTGATGCTGAAATTCTTGTCTGAGAATTGCTGATATTGGAATCTTTGCTTCTGACTGAAAATTTTGATACAAAAATCTCCAAGATTCTAAACACATACAAAAACTTTAAACTTTGTTTACTATCATGCCACATGTGCATTTACTATCATGCCACACAGAGCATCGGGAAATTATATCATCCCGCTTATAATCTGCTTGTTCCACAGTCATTGTCTTACAAGAGCATCCAACTGTGGCAGAGAGAAACCACAATCAGGCTGGGGAGTCTAAAAGTAAGATCTAAAAGAAGATCAGCATGATGAGACAAATTACATTCCCATCTCTTAGTGTCTACTCAGGTTCTGCACGACATTTCCTGTCTAAAAGGAATTGTACTTCTAGGCCTCTGCAATCAATTCCTGTGACAGCCTCTGCTATTTTGAGGGTTAAACCCTGATCCCATATCCTTTGGGCAATTAAGGGTTAAAGGGTCCTGTCTTCAAGTAGTGTGATTTCTTAACTTCCTTAGAAGAAGTGCCATTACATACTTTATAAAAAACTTGATTGAGGAAGGGACAAAACTGCAATTTCAAGATACTTTTAAAAACGGATTTCAAATGCTGTTCTATGGATTCTCTAGTATGTTTGATTTTGGAATGTTTAATTTGCTAAGGGAACTGCTTCTTCCCTGGCATGAAAACACAATTATTAAAGCTCATTTCATTATTTTGAGACTGATAGCGCAATTTGGTTCATCGTTTCACATTCCATCACTATGAATACAATAAAATTCTCTAATGATTAATAGGATTTGTTATTTTAAATAATCATGCTGAACCTTATTTGCAAGACTTATTAAGTCTGTAACTTCCATATGAATAATGCATCTCTAGCTGTACAGCCCACTTTGGAGAGTTGCTACTCATTGGTAGAATATCCTCCTCTTTGACTGCTTTGGGGACAATTATTCTGCAACGCGGAGCCTGCAGTTGTGTGTTGCGTCTCATCCTCAGACGATTTCCTCCTAGAATTTTCTGATCAGTTTTTGGACTCTTTGCTCTTCACACTTGCACAGAATGGAAACATGTTCTCTGACAAGTCAAAAAAGGCAGCCAGGAGGATGTCGTTACCTAACATGGACAGTATCTTGCTGAGCCTCAGCCATGAAAGAGTCCTTTCTGGCTGAGCCTGCACAGCTGGAGAGAAATTTAGAACGCGACCAAGAAGCCCAAAGAGAGCTCAGAGCCCCTCCTGGGTATAGCCTTTCCTCTTCCTCTTCCTCCTGCGCACGCATTCTCCACTATAAGCTGCAAGTAGTTTTAAAATGGCCATAAAGCCAAAATAACTCCTGCAATACAGACAGAAATATGACTTCTGTACAGTTGTTCAAAGAGCAAAAAACTCTGTGTTTCTCCCATGAGGACTGTTCTGACTTCTCCCATGCCCACCTCCCCTCACCTCTTGCACTGCCAGATCCCGTCGGTGCCTGTGACGAACCCTCGTGTCCTGAAGCTTTTGCTCACAGGCAGAAACCCACAGCAGAGCCCAGCTCCCCACTGTATACTGCAGCCACTCCACTGGACACACACACATCATTTCCATACTACTGTCTTCATGTATGTTATCAACCTCTCATTAAACAACAGCAGGAACAGTTTCAGCTAGAAACATTTTGACTCAAAGTGATTTTCTGTTCCCCCAGAGTGAGCCAAACAAAAGACACTGTTGGCAGACAGTGCTGAAGCCCAATGATGTGCTCTCATCATTTGATGTGGTTCTTACCATTCACATCGACATTTATGCAGACACAAGTGAGAGCAAAAAAATGGCAGTGGTTTGTAGAGCCTGCTCTCCCTGGGTTTCAGCCACAGATCACCGCACAGCTCATCCCTATACGTATCAAAAAGCCAGCCCCTTCCCATTTTTTTATTCCCAGTGAAGGAATAACAGAAATGAAGACAGTGGGCTACAAATTCCCGTTTCGCTATTTTCTTCATCATAAATTCATACAAGCAGACGTAACAGATAGGAAAAAACCAGAAACACATACATGTTCTGATGTGAAGGCAACCAGCCTGGGAATAGCTGCCATTCCTTTTTCTTTAACTTCTGGGAACATCTTGAAACGTGCAATCAACATAGCATACATGTTAGATATGGCACCACCTGGAGTCCACAGTAATATACTGTTACTTTTTCTATGCATTGTAATATCATTGCAGAACAAACGACAAGTCTTCCTACAGTCTTTCTAACTCTAATGTTAATGTTTCTGCCTTGTGGCAGAAGCATGGATTCTTCTTCCTGATGCTCCTCACAGCTGGGTTGTGTAATAACAGGATCTGCTACACCCAAAAAGCAATTTATGCAAAAACTACTACTGCAAAAAAAAATTATCAGGGCCTCCTTTCATCCTCATTTTTGCTTCCATTTCTCCTTTAGTCCCCAATCTTATCTTTCAGTACGCCATCAACACATAATCCCCACTCTGTTCCACCTCCCAAGCAAATGCCACCACAAGGCAACTTCCTAAGGGGCTTCCGAGTGCAGACTCATCTGTGCTCTGCCCTCCCAAATCAGGGTGGTGTTTCATGCCCCAGCTCTGAGGAAATCCACATCGTGAGTCCCAACAGATACTATCTTCTGGGTAACCGGAGCCGGGGGAAGGTAGAGAAAGGAAAAAAGGTCATCCTAACACATACTTTTCTTTTTATTTGTCTCCTGATGGGAGCAAGGGGAAAAGGTTGGATGTCCCTAACAGGAGCCTTAAAATCACTGGCATACATTGACTTAAAATACCCATTTCAAGATGATGGGTATCAGATGACAGCTCTGCAGTACTCTGTTCCCCTATTTCAATTGTCAATGCATAAATTAAAAACGAGCACTTCATTTCTCCTTTTTGAGATTTTTACAAACTGAGCCTGTGTATCTACAGCGGAAGAATGTTTGGTCACACATTAATGCTGCATGAGCACTATGGGAATATAATGCAGAACCTGAGGCAGAGTCTGCGTACTTTTACATATGTATGCACATAAACACACACAGAGACATGTATACATAAAATCCATCAGTTTTATCCTGTATATATATAGTCTATATATACAAATTGATTATATATTGATGTTTATGCACATTTATTTATATAAAGCAAAGGTGTGTATTGATCATGGTTTTAGGCTTTTAAATGAACAGGTCAGAGTGCAGCTGAGGTAGAGTTCAACTAACCCAAGTTTCACCCATCTAAAAATGGAGTGAAGAGCACAAGACATGCACGTCCATAAGATGGTTTAGTCCATCCTAAGGCAGCTGTTTGCGGTAGGCTGGGTAGACTGGCCCTGCCGACGCATCCACCCCTCTCCCTTGAATACCTGGGAACTGCTGTAACTAGCCCAGGGTAGGCACCCGATGCTTGGACAGCCAAAGTGAGGTAAGGTAAAATCCACCCTTTAAGCAGATCAAGGTAGCTCTGCTGAAAGCAGTGACGTTACACCATGTTACACCAGCAGGGTATACGTGCTGACAAATTTAACATCATTTTGACTGTGGTAAGATTTGTATTTATCCCACTGGAGAGATATATACTGTTCCACAGCCCACGGAAACTGTGCCCTTCATTTCTAACTGATGTTCTAGCTCTGCCCTTGCAGGGAGGCTGCCCCTGCTCTGGGCCTTCCCTGGCCTCACTAGCCCTCCTCTGAATCCAAGTGAAAATGCCACAGAGGGATGGCATCGCTGGCATGGGCGTCAGTACAGGTCGGGCTTTTCCCTCCCCTTTCAACTATCTTGAGAGGTATGAACATATTTCTACACCTCTTTTCACAAATGACAAAACAAGAAATGGAGAGACTAAGAGGAAATGCTTGGGTACCTGTCCCTAAAAAATGCAGATGTCACATAACGGTTGCTGTTGATGATTTAGATGACTGAACTAAGGTGTCCATGTTGAAGGAATTTGGCCTATCTTGCCCAAAGTCATTGGCTCAGTGTCAAAAGAATCAAGACTGAAACATTAAGTTTCTTCAATATTAGGCTTTCTTATTAGTATTTATCACCTAGCCATTTAACCTTAAGCTTATTAATAAGTCTGCATTTTGCCTTTAATTTTGCAGCTGTGTTTACACCCACAGTTAATTGCAGGCAACAAAACACACCTACAGAATTTGGAGAATGTAATCAGGTCTTTATGCTTTGCATGTACTGATACTGTATATTTCATTCCAGAGAATGCAGAGAAGAACTTTTTCTTCGCAACAGCAAGATCTTCAGCTGAAGCTGTGACAGTTGAAATGAGAAGACAGCATAGAGATTATTTTGATTATTACCTAAAAAACCAGAACCTGCACACTGGGTATTGCTCCCTTAAGAGAGTGAATTAGAAAGATAAACTTTGCACAAACCCAAAACTGCAGAGAAAGAATGAGAGGGGGAAGCACCACAAATGCCCAGCACAGGTCCACGCGTGCCAGAGAGCCCGTCCCCACGCAGGTTTCAGCCAGATGAATGAGCTCCCACACCTGACACACTAGCAACACCCTGGCCCCCCAGTCAGGCAGGGACCCCTCGCAGACCCGCGAGGGACAGCAGCTCCTCCTGAGGCATAGACCTCTCCTGACTCCCACTCTCTCAAGCACGGTTTGCCAGACTTGGGCAGATCTGACGCACACGGTGAGCCTTTCGCCCTCGCCTGCTGCCCGTGCCCAGCCTCTGCCCACCGGGTCTCTCTCCCCTCTTAGGTCTCTGACCAGCCCGGCGCGGCTGTTGAGGCTCAAGCCTGCAAGGTGAGGAACTGAAGACCAGCTGTACTGAGTCATGCCAGGGACTGGACTGTAACCAACCACTATCCAGTTTCCAAAAACTTTGGCTTAGGTCTTGGGCTCATGATGTACATTTAGATGCTGCCCTGTGCGATGAAGCCCACAGTTTTGGTGAGGACCTCTGAGCCCTACAGTAAAAGCTGTCAGAGCTTTTGCTCTCAGTGCTTTTTAAATAAGGACTCAACAAGAAGTAATGTAAAATCTTCTCATCTTTTTCTCCACCTCTGTGGAAAGGCTTAGGACAAAACTCCTGCACCACTTCCCATGTGCATTCAGATGTGAGAAGCTGAAGATGAGCCTTGCCTGATCTTCCACACAGCATGAACTTTACCCTTCATGCCCTCAGAGAGCTGAACATCCTAAGCCATTACCCGTGAGGCCTTGCCTTTGCTCAATACT
>NW_009623410.1:90563-95640 GCF_000690535.1 Cariama cristata
TTCCCTCTCCATTAGGTCAATGAACTTTCTTTCCAGAAGGGTTCCTTCCCCACCAGCTACCAGTCTGTTCTCTTTTGACAAGCCAAGATGCTATGTCCAACATTAATTCTTTCAATTCTTTCAAGTTGGTGAGAGAGATAGGCCAAAATTTTTAGCAATGAAATTTCAGAGTAAGATAGAAGGTGACAAAGAGAATAAATCAAAAGACTAAGTGGAATGATTAAAAAAAAAGTCTTAACAATGTAGTGTTTGTCAGAGTTAATGATTTCTCTACAGTTAATCACACTCATTTTTTGCCTTATGGACTTGCGCTGAAGGAACCAGGTTTCTGAGCCTTGAAGCACTCAGATTAACTAGCCACCCAAGTGCCCCCGCTGAGCTGAACAGGCCAGCTCACTCATGTAAAGCTAACCTCGCATACTGTAATCTTGGCGGGATCTTAACAATTCCACTAAAATTACTTAAAGGGATGCTACGTCTTTCCCTCTTTGCTCCAGTTTCCCCTGTGGTGATGGAAAGCATTGTTGTGTTTCTTCCCTCCATTATTTATACAATAGTCTTTCTATTTCATGTAATCCATAAAAAGTGGGGGCAAAGAGAAACTGCAAGGCAAATGTCTCTTCTGATTATGTTTCCCATGTGCCATTACAGCTGCTCATAATGCAGTGCAATTTGCTCAAACAGACCCTCATAATCACATCCCTGAAATTCATAAACATGCAATACTATATCTCAAAGAGGCCACTGGTGGTTATTAGCAAGTGCCCTCTCAAACATGCATATTTAATTATGTTTACTCTTTTAACTACAGGGGATGTCATATAGCATAGTCTGAAAAACAAAGAAAGCTTGAAATGTCATGTACCAGGTGAAAATATCCCATCGCCACAGCCCCCTGGCCAGCCAACCATCTCTCTCATTTTCCTTAGTGTGACATATTCCAAAAGTACAAACACTGGAGCAATTTCATAGGTGAACCTGAAATGTAGTAATGTCCATATTTAATGCTTTCATCTACAACACTAACACATCTTTTTCCAATATTACATTACATTATAGCCACAATATAGTCTATCTTGCACTGGGTAGAATTCTGTTTTACAATACTTTGATAATCTTCCTTCTGATTTGACAACAAATGTCTAGAAGGAGAAATATTGAGGGTGCTTGAGACTCCATTTCCACCCATTTCAGTGAAACAAATCTTGCCCATCTCTTCCAGGCTCAAGGCTCTGCCCTATATTCAAGAGCTGCTGGGCAGAGCCAGACCTTCGCCTTGCAAAAACCTGTGTGTGTGTCTAGAAGCGTACGTGTCAGCAGTCCTGCTCATGATGACAAGACTGTGCATGAAGTTAAGCAAGTTTACAAAAATGCCTCCTCATCCCAAAGTGAAAAAACCCCCACACTTTAAATTCTGCAGCTCTTTCTTACAGAAAGCAATGGCTTCAACCACTCTGAGTATGGATTGTACATAACCCCTCTACAGGAATGCAGCTGTTCACTTCGAACAGTTTTCATTTTACATATTTATGCATACAAAATGCTAAAATATTTTTTCTATATATTTTTGGGGGGTAGCAAAACCGACATCATATTAGTATGATGAAATTTTATAGAAGACATAGGACAATGTTGAAAGTCTTCACATAAATAGCTGTAGTAACCATTTAAAAAGCAGACAATCGTTTTTCCAGCAACCTTAACATAAAAGTACTCTTTCTTTCATTCAGCTACAGCAGCTAGTATTTTAGAGTATAGCTGTAAAATTATACTAAATATTATTACGTAAAAAAATCTGCTACTTACATATTAGTATTTGCTGCTGATGTCAGCCAGTCTGCTGCCAATCCAACCATGTCCAATCCAGTTGAAAGTTGATTAAAATATCTAGGGTGCCCTGCATAAGATGGAAAATGTTATCAAAAGGCCGATGACTCTGAATGAAACTATTCAGTGCTGAACAGTATATTTACCTCCGGATTTCTATAGGGAAGGAAGCGCTTTCAAGGTATGAAACAAAGCAAACACCAATAAATATGTTTCTTGGAAGAGGCAGGATTTCTCTTCTTTCTCATTCCCGCCTCAGTAAAATCAGAGAAATTACACTGAATACAGAATAATGAATTCCAACATTCCCTATTATCGTCTCAATATGCCTTGAAAATTAGCACATCACTGCCTCACAAAAATAGCTGTTTGCTCCCGTTAGTGTGTCACGTGTTGTCACTAGATGCGGTTTTGCCTGGCTAGGTTTGAAAGGCACGCACGAGACACCATCTGAAGAGCTTGCCAGTACATATAACATCAGTGATGAATGGCTAATGATTATAATAGGCAGGGCAAAATGAGAAAATGGAACATTTTGGTGACTGCTTTGCACGTGACTCAATGGCTGATGATTGTATGAAGATGGCAGGGAAGGTGACGGTCCTTGTCATTTCTTCCCTGTCACAGTGCAATTATAAATAGCCTGGCTGCTCACAATTGTGATTTTAAACAAACCCCATGAAAACCAGCACTGCTGCTCCAGCAGAATGATGCATAAGAATATACTCAATGAGCTGATAGTCCATGTACCTGGTTAATCTAATTGGCTCTTGATTTTTTCTTGGAGATTTTTCTTAAACATTCTTAAAACAATTCTTAAAAATATGCCTAGAGCCAATAAACCCAGGAACCATTAAAACTCCATTTTTACTAGCTGCTCCCCGCAAGCCCCTGTGAAGTGGCATAATTACCCGTACAAATCGCGGATGGTTCACAATTACTTAAATGCCATCCGACTCAAAGGAAGGCAGCCTCTGCTTGGAAAACACCTGTCCTGACCCACAGATGACGTACTGTTATTGCCATCACAGAAAACAAAAGATAGAGCGAGATGATTGAGGAAATGCACACCCAGCACTGAGAGAAAACTTATCTTTGGTCTCCGGTGGCCTCTTATCAGGCACGGACACATGGCTGGCAGAACAGCACCGGGAATTGCTCCCCAGCTCCCACCTTGCAGCACACAAAGGCAGAGTCATTGGGCTGTGCGGGCAGACCAGAGCAGGGGATAAGGGTTACAGGCAAAATCCAGCCCCTTCTGCCCTTAACCTGAGATGAGCCCCATGCCGCTGCCATCCAACCTGACTGCCTTTTGCACTGAGCCCTCCCCACCGGAGATAGGAACTGCCACCTTCCCCTGGTCCACGCTGCCCAGGACAGGCGGTCAAAGCCCCCCAGGCACCGAGGGACGCTGCCGAAATCCAGCAGGATGAACAGGGTCCGGCCCCTGCCCTGCGTGCTCTCGCGTGGGTTAGGTGGGCCTGGGGCACACGGGCACCCACCACCACCACCAAAGCCACGGTGACCCCGCAGCAGGGGCTCTGCCTGCAGAGGACTGCTGCTCCTCTGACGATGGGATTTTGAGAGAGATTTCAGTATTTATAGCTCGGGTTCAACCTCACAGCCAGGCTCCAAGTGGGTTCCCAAATTCCACCAGAAAGCAACAGAAAATTAGGATCTGAAAGTCTTCCATGAATCTGGGCCACAGGAAGGCTCAAAGAGGCCAGAAAAACTCCGGCTTTGGAAATAAATCCACACTGAAAAGCTGGGGAATAGCAGAATTCGTATTTCCAGCTGCAGTGTCTCGGCGGCTCTCTGTCACCCCCATACTCAGCCCCAGGCAACAGCCCTGTTGTCAATTCTTGTTTCTTCATGGAAATCTCACGGCACACCTCCTGCTTTGGGTACTGCCATAGGAACAGGGCCGGCTGCACAGGGGGGTCGGGGCAGCCATACCCTGGAGCGAGCGAGGTGGGGGGAGCAGCGCTGTGCTCCTACAGAGATGTTAGTCCAGGGAGAGCAGGAGCTGCCGCTGCTGGCAGGGGTGCTGGCAGAACCCGCAGCACCTACACCTGTAACGCGGCCCCCTCCGCTCAGTGCCCTTCCCTTCTGCGGCATGGCTTCAACATGCAACGGCAGAGAAGACAGCGCCCCAATCTGACCCCAACTTCAGCCACAAGGGTTCATCCATCCTTCATACATGCGCAAGCTCTCTTCCCTCTGCTAGATGGCCATGGAAAATTGTGGTTTTGCTTAATATAGGGGCTTCACTGGCCAGGTAAGAAGCGTTTGTGAGAGATGTTCAAAAATCACTACCCCGGTGCCCTCTGCCTGAAACGCACAACCTTTGCTGTGGTTATCACCAAACAAAGAGGTGACTGGAAAAGAGACTGACAGGGTGCAGGAAGAGGGGGAGATGTGAAAATAGATTACTGCTTACTGGGTGGTTTAGTAATACACAATGTATTTACACATATCCTAGAGTAAATCGGGAGATGATGGGCAAGAACTGGGGCTGAGGCATTGAGACAGCCAGGGCCAGGCTTTCCCTGCCGAGGACGTGCCTTTGCCCCACACACCCTCCTCTCAAACATGCTCCTGCCTGCACTTGGTTTTAGGCACGGACATCCCCTAGCACGAACATGCAGCCTCCGCAGCCTTGACAGGGAAGCGACAAGGAGGGCCAGGGCAAAGCCAGACAGCACGGATAAAGGCACGGCTGGTGGTCCTGGGTTTGGCCTTGCTCACAGCCCCACCGTGCTCACCGCCTACTACCAACATCAAGGCTCGCCAGGGAGCAAGGCTGGACCAGTGCCAGCTCCTCACACCCTTCCTGGTGTTTCCAAGTCATTTTTGAACACTCACATTTCAATTCCCATGGGGAGCATTGCACAGGAACAAAATTTCACGTCCATCTTTCGCTGCACTTGGGCATCCAGCTGTGAGGCTAATTTAAGCAATACCATTTATTTTCCAATCAGCCTCCCAGGCCCCTGCAGCCAAAGGCAGCCCAGGCCCGCCCCCAGCCCAGGAGGGGCCGTGTCCGAAGGGCTTCTGCAGCGGGAGCAGAGGCAGACCCCCCCCCACCAGAAACCTCTCTGCATTGTCCTTCCTCTGAGGGTAATTCATGTATTTCACTCCGAAGCACACGCCGAAGGGCTCCGGGTGGAAACCCCGTGCGTTTCGTGAGCCCCCCAGGATGCTGAAGAGCAGTGGCAGGCCCCCACCCCCCCGGCGGCCCCCACACCGC
>NW_009623410.1:95671-96326 GCF_000690535.1 Cariama cristata
TCACACAACACCCCCAAGCACCAGTCCCCAGACCTTGAAAACATTATTTTCATTAAAACAAATTAGACAATGCCAAGAAGGGAAAGCCTCACATGTTTACAGAGAGGAAGAAAAATGGCAACATCATTTTAAAGGGTCTTTCTTGGAGGCAAAAATTGAAATAGATCCATTATGTGAAACAGGCTATACCAAAAAAAAGATGAACGAAAACCGCTTAAGAAACCCTGTTCTCTGATTTCCCAGATTCACAGATCCTGTGTTTCACAGCATTCTGTGAAAATATGTTTCCTGTGCCCTACCCAGACACATCACACGGATTGACTTTGTTCCTGTGGGCATCGTTTATCTATTTATTGCAATATTTTACAGACGTTTTGACAGCACCTGACTCAAGCATCAAAAACATTCAGCCGGACATGTCCACCTCTAAATGAGGAGAATTACACAGATCCTCCACAACCTTTACTGGGATCAGTCTGGTCTGTTCCCAAAACGTGACAAAACCTGTTTTTTGTTTTCCCCTCAACCTCTATTCACAAATCAGACTTTTGTCTCTCTCAGTAACTGCTACACATTTATTTTTAAGCAATTTCCCAGTAATTCAAATTCTCACTAAAAGCTCCCCACACTCCACATTATCTCTCAGTCACAGCCG
>NW_009623411.1:0-251 GCF_000690535.1 Cariama cristata
GGGGCACCCCCGGGCAGCGGGTGGCGACCGGGCAGCGAAATAGGACGTTGTTAGTGGGTCACCGCCGTCAGTCAGTGAAAAGAGCAGTGCTGCACTTTACAGGACGGACGAGAAAGGGAAACCGTCTCTCTGCATTATTTCTGTTTAATTAAAAGTGTCATCACTTTGTGTTCAGACTAATAAACGAAGCAGAGATGAGGAAAGAATGTTTCTTTGTTCCTATCCCTAGAAGCAGTGGCAATAATTTAAAT
>NW_009623411.1:319-600 GCF_000690535.1 Cariama cristata
GGGTCAACATTTACATTAAGTCATTTGTGGTCAATAGAGTCCAATGAATTCTGCCTTAATAAATCAGGGAAATCAATCTTGAATATCGAGTAGACTTCTGTATGTTTACCAAATGCTACCAAGACAAGTCGGGCTGCAGAGCCGGGAGTCCTCTGGGTTTGCGACCGGAGCAGCAGCTCGTAGGGGAAAGGAGAAGCGGGGGGTCAAGGCGGGGAGGGGTGGCGGGGGCTGCCCCCGGCTTCGGCCCCGCTTACAGCCGCGGCCCCTCCCGGACCGGGGAG
>NW_009623412.1:0-4114 GCF_000690535.1 Cariama cristata
CCTCGCTCTGGTTTTCGGGTCCTGGTGCTGCTGGAGAGCTGCTGCTTCGCCTCCCCTGGCCCCTTGGCCTTGCCTGTGGGTGAGTATTGCAGGAGCCGGCCCACAGCTGTGGGGTCTCGGGCACCTCGGCACATACAGCAGCTCTCAAATTGAGTCCAAATTCTTTATGGTCTTTCACAGGCAAGCTGCTGCATGCGCTTCTGTATCGGGCCGTGGACTCTGCCCTAACGTGGCAGCAGCCGGCGGCACCCTGCTCTTCCACCTTTTCGTTTAGATTCTGTCTGCAGGCACAGTGCTAAGCCCCAGGGCTTTGCCCGTGGGGTCTGTCTGGGCCAAGGGCTGCCTGCCTGCACAGTCAGCCCGTTGAAAATACTGTCATACAATGCACGTATGGCGCAGCAGGCACCCTGTGCCACTGCTGGCACACAAACCTCACGCTGCTCCTCCACATAAGTACCAAAAATGTACGGGACTTGTGGGCAGGAAACTTAATCAAAGATGTTAGACTTTATTTTGGCAAAATGTGATATCAAGATCACAAGGGATAAATAAAACACAGCTAATGCTATCTGCACAAGTGGGACATCACATAATAAGGGATTGCAGCACCCTTGGTCCTGTATGGTTGGGTGTTGTATGAAGGAGGGTGAAGATAGTTTCCCTTGGGCCATTGGGGCTCAGGACTTGGCCACAGCAGGTCCTTCACTCCCCAAAGCTCTGCGGACTTTCCTCAGGGTCAGAATGAGTGCTATTGCCCAAACACTGCTCTTTTGTCAATTAACAGTACTGCTGCATGGGAAATAAGAAGGAAGGGGATGTCCTTTTTTTTTGTTTTGTTTTATTTTAAAAATGTCTTTCCCTGTCTGTGGGCTGATGCTGTGCTGCATCTCTGCACAGGGCAGAGGCTGGACTGCAACACTAGTTGGACCAGCTGGCTTTCGCCAGCGTGAGATCATCTCCCAGCATTGCAGCCCAGAAAAGGCAGCACCGAGATGCAGCTTGGGCATTTCTTTGGAAGAGAGCTGCCCCTGCCAGCCCACGCCGCAGCACGCAGCTGCATCTGCCTCTGAAACCCACTGGGTGAGGGTGAGGTGCATCTTCAACATGCTGCAGAGGTGCGGGGTGCCTTGGGAGTGAGGAAGGGAAGCCTTCAGCATCGACCTGTCCCAGTCCCAGGGCTGCCAGGAGAGCCCCTTGCTGACTCCCTACAGCTGTCAAGGTAGGGCTGCTCAGTCTGTGGCCAGGCCACACTGCAAATAATAGCAATTCCAACAAATGCCAGTATTAATGCTGTTACCAGGGTGCAGTGGGCAAGCTTGCACCTGCGGTAGTTGCTATTTGAAAGCAGATGTGAATTGCATTTATTCTGTGTCAGTGATATGCATGGGCAAAACTGTGGGTTTGGGGTTTTTTGCTTGTTTTTAATACAACAAGCAGCAGTCACGCAGCCATGGGCATCAGACCTGCAGCTCACGAATCCCCAGGCTGAAGTCAAGAGCAGCTGCCTCCCTTAGGGCCTGATCCTGCCCCCACCAAAGCCAGTGGGAGCTTTGCCTGTGGCTCCATGCAGCAGCAGGTTCAGCTGTGGATTAGCACCCGTGCGGTCGATGTGGGCAGCTGAGCTCCCCAGCTGCCTGGGCACAGCCTGAACAGAGCTGCTTTCACCCAGTTTTTCTTCTTTGGGTCTGGATAGAGGTGTCTGAACGAGGCTTTCACAGGTGTCAGACCCTTCCCAGCTCCCCCAGAGCATCACTCTGTGAGGTGCCTGCACGCTGCATCACAGCCTGCAGAGCTTGCCCCAAAACGTCTCTGCTGCGGAAAGTCTGCTGCCCGGTTGGTGACACCATTTGCTGCAGTTGCTCCTCAGTAGGCTGTGCTCCTCTTTGCAAGGTGTGTATCGCTAGTTAACCTGTAATTGGACAAGCTGTTAAAATTTAAAAATCAGCTATTAAGATTTCATTGTAATACCCAGCTCTTAAAAACGAGTTATTTGGCTGCAAGTATCTAGGAAAAGACTGAAATAGTTTACTTGTTTTGAAAATAATATGGGCTATACAGTATTTGTTCTCTACTTTGCAGTGAAAACCAGACCCTGCTGCTAAGGTCTTATTTGAAGGGGGAAAAGGTCTTACCCAGTACAGACGGTATTGATGGTGGGTTTAAAACAAATATACACAAGAAGCAAAATGCATGGGGGAAGTTGCTGTCAAATATGGTGCTGTTCTGCAAAACGCTGGAAGATACCTGGTTTGCTTTGGATTTTTTTTGAGAGGTTCTTTTTCACTTGCTAATATTTCTTTTATTTCCTTACCTATTTTCCATTGCAGCCACTGGATGTTGTGCCCATCAAGGTTTAGGAGTGAACCGGTTGCTTTCTCTGCCCCGTCCCACGGGCAGGAGGAGTGTGGCCAGCAGTGGCGTGGGGGCACTGTGAGCAGGTTGAGGCTGGGCTTCCCACGCCAGCGTGGGCACAGCTGTCTGGGAGCATGGCACTGCCTGTCTCTGCTCCCTTGCCTCTGTACGGCCCTTGTCTGCAGTGATGGATTTAGAGCTTCTCTTACCCTGGGGATGTACTGCAGCCCTGGGCACGGACAGCCTGCAGGGTCCTGAGAGGCCTTGCTGTGCAAAAGAGTTTCTGGGTGTGTACAGATGTGCACTGAGGAGCAAACACGCCTGTGCACAGTTCCCCCATTGCTACCAGCTGCCTGTCAGAAACCCCTCTGCATTGCTTTGGGGAGGGTTGTGGGTTTGCCTTCTTTAAGGGGGTCTCCACTGGTGTCAGGGCGGACTGCACGTGCCTGGGGATGCACCAGTGTGTCCTGTGTTGGTGGGAAGACTGGGTAAGTGCAGAAGTGTTGCTGAAGCTGATGTGCAAAGGCTGTGCCACACCTGCGACCAGCCTGTCCCCACCACCTGTTGCATTCAGTGTGATGTCCATCTTCCAGCCACACCATTCACGCTGTATTTTGTCTCAGTAGACCAAACTAATCCATTAAGGCAGCAGCTGTTTGTCACTGTCCTGCAAGCCTGCTGCCAGCCCCTGCCTGCAGAAATGCAGTGGGGTGATAGCCCCATTCGTGGGGATGTGCTGCTGGGCCAGGGTGCTGCAGGGGAAGCTGTGCTCATGCTCCTCTTAAATGAGGCATCTTGAGGCCTTGGCTCAGCCTTGCCCTTTCCTAGAGCTGCCTGCAGCCGTGGCCTCTTGGGAGCTCCAGTGTGCCAGGCTGGTGTTTTCCAATGGTGAGGCTGGTGAGGTGGCTTCCAAGTGACCCCGGTGGCTTTTGTGCCCATAGGGAAGGGGTGCATGTCATCTGGTAGCACCTGGACTCCCCACAGCATCTGGGTTATCATCTTTAATTTAATTAAACAGGTTTAATGCATGTGCTCCTAGTAACATATTCTGCTCTCAGCTCTGTGCAGAACTGATCTGGTGGCCAAGGCTCACGCTTCCCCCAGGAGCAGGGATACCTCCCAGAGGGACACCTGGGGCTGTCCTCACAGGATGACCTGGGGTGCAGCCACCTTCCCACTCTGCTGCAGGTGAGTCTCCTTCAGACCACAAATCCTCATTGCAAAGGCTTTTTTGCAAGCTCCTGCGGTGGTGTGGCATGTGTTTCCCCAGGGCACCCTGTGCCTGCAGAAGCACAGGGACACGGTGTTGCTCCACAGTTCCCCGAGAGGTTGAATCCAGCATGCTATTGCTCTGCTAATACTGTGAAATAAACCTTCCTGTGAGTGAAAAAAAGCAAGTGATGTTGAAAGCCTGACGTGCTTTCCCTGCGAGGCTGTCTGGTAGGGCGCTGCTGTAGCCTGGCATGGCTTGGCTCAGGGCTGTCATACCCATACACGTACATCCCATGGGAACTAGGGGTGGTTTCTATAAACACAAGGCTGGCGGAGCGCACAGCAGCTCGGGTATGGCCAGGGCTACAGCTTCACACACAAGCTTGCTGAACAGAGCTTCGCTGGCTTGTTTTATGTCTTGTCACATTTAACTTTGCCTATTTTTAAGGGGCAATTAAATAACACGGGGCTCATGTTTGGAGGGAGGAGTGTTCCTGTCGTGCGAAGCATGGCCCTGTGCTACACAGCAGATCAAATGGGCTCGGAAGAG
>NW_009623412.1:4145-5845 GCF_000690535.1 Cariama cristata
CTTCTCCTCTTCAAACAAGAAATTTTACACTTGAAACCCAACTTATCCTCTACATTTGCTGAAAGTTTTCTCTAACCAAGTCTTGAATAATTTAGGTAACATAACATCAGCATTAGGCTTCAGAAGCTGCTGGTGTGTACGTAAGGGTTGCTACTGCCAAAGGCAATTACACTGGATCATTCCACAAGTTGACTATTACATCTACTTATTTATTTAGATTTAAGCCTCATGTTGGTTTTTTTTTTACTGAGTTATGCTACATGGGCACTCAGACTATTTGAAATTAATGTGTTGTGTTAATGAATAGATTCAAATGAAAACAACCCAAGACAATACAGTTCATGCCCAAAGGACTACTTGGGAGTTTTCTTTCTTAGAGTTTCATCATGAAGATGAAAATAGGCCATATGCCGTAAGGACAACATCTTGTGTGAGTCATTTCTTTACCAGTGTGGCCAGCTGGGCTATGGCCCTGATGGGGGCATGGGAGTCCCCAGAGGAGGGCGATGGCGTCCTGCAGGTGGGCAGGAGCCCCCATTTCGGGCAGGACCCCACCTCTCAGGCAGGCTATATGTCTCCTATCCTACAGCAGGGAAAAGTGGAGAGTGCGGCGGATGAGACCTGAAAGGGCTTGGCTGTCTCATGGGGCCTCCCAGAAAGGGTTATGAGCATGCAGCTCAGTGGGGTTGCCACCAACAGCGGATCTAGAGGACCAGCTTGGGCAAGCCCACCCAGCTGGTGTCACCTTCTTGGTAGCATTTCCAATGGCCTTGCCCCACAGGAATTTGGGTTTCCAGGGATTTCCTCATGGGGGCAGGAACTGATACAGAAGCGCGTGTGAGCGGAGGATGCCTGGCAGACAGGGCAGTACCAGAAAATCTGGTGGAAACTATGGAGATGGACGCTAGGGTCAAAATCTGGGCAGCTGGGCTTGCTGATGAACCTCCGAGCATGGTAGGTTTGGCTGGGTATATCTCCCCCCAGGACTTGCATCTGCCTCCTTCCCACTCCTGGTCTGCTGCTGTGCCCAGTCACTCCTGTGACAAAGACTTTAAATGGTTTTACATTCACCTTAACTTACAGTTGCAGAAATGGTTTGTGGTCTCCTTGACCTGAATGGAGAGCAGAGATTTCCCAGGGGCTGAGCCTTTGGCAGCTGCAGCCTTTAAAGCAAGATGCAAAAGGAGAAATCCTCCTGAAGTTAAGTGGCGGTGCCTCCATGTGTGCCTCAGCTGCGCTGATATATAAGGTCCAGTGCAAACACCATGGGAGAGGCTCATAACCCCTTTAGGTCCTTGTCTTGCTCATGGATCTAGATTTAGAGTTAGTGTATTCATGTAATTAAATAAGCAAGATGAGGCGGGTAAGTAGAAGTCAGATTTTACCAGGCCAACAACTACAGCTGGAAGAAGTAAACAAGCTTTTGAGTGCCCTGACCCTCCCTCCTTCAGGTATGTGTATCTATATATAGGGCTGTCTATATATACACATTTATATATAAACGTGTGTGTGTATATATATGTGTGCTGAAAAATAGTTTGAAATTGCAGTAATGTTGTCGTGAGATCATATCTGTTCACACTAGACTGTGCCAGGTGTCAGTCAGGCTGGATATGGCCCCTTAAGTGCATGTCCCTCCCTGTGCCCCCGACCTTCAGCTTCCTCTGAAGGCGAAGGTCACCCTCCGGCATGCCACCCGC
>NW_009623412.1:5871-6490 GCF_000690535.1 Cariama cristata
TTCCTGGGCGCACAGCCTGGCTGGGCTCACTGGCCAGGGTCGACCCTGTGATGGCTGCGGAGTGTTTTCTGGGTAGGGTTTACAGGGAAAACACAGATTTGCAAGAGCAGTAAGGGCATGTAGGTGCAGATTTTGGACTGTGTGCTGGGCAGGGTGAGTTTGGCCGAAGCTGGCTTTTGTAGAAGTGTTGGTTTTTTGTGGTGGCTTTTTTGTGGTGGCTTCGAGGGATGTGCAGGGAGCCTTGAACAGCCCCAGGAACCGAAAAAAGCAGAATATGCTTGGTGCTGTGCTGGGGTGACGGACAGATTGTCACCACAGGGTCTTGTGCTGTGATGCTGTGTGGCAGTTGTCTTCGTAGTTGGGAAGAAATACAGCTGCTGGTGCTGGCGGGGCAACTGGCACGTGTCAGGGTTACTGTGCCGGCAGTAGAGAGGCTGTGGGGCTGCTGTCTCCCCTGCCTGGGGACTGCGGGGGATATTGTGCACACACAAGGGCCAGTGCTTCCCCGCACGTGTCAAGATGCTGTCAGGGGACTTATGGTGGTGGCAGTGCTGGGTGCCCCCCGCTGACCCGCAAGGGCTGCTCTCTGGGGCTGAGCACACTGCGGCCACCCCATGCA
>NW_009623413.1:0-251 GCF_000690535.1 Cariama cristata
TATTAAATAATTTAAATTATTTAATATTTATTACTTTGAACTGAAAAATTGAAATAAGAACTGATGACACATGCATTTCAATTTTAAACATGAAACACTGATTTGTCACATTGCTCAAGCACTGCCAGTCATACTTGTTCACAAACCCCTTGGGAACACTTCGTACCCAAGTCCTCCTGGAGCTCCCATTGTGACTGGACGTTGAATTGTTCTGTGCCACCACTCTCGATCAACAAAAGGTTTCAATTTTA
>NW_009623413.1:273-13700 GCF_000690535.1 Cariama cristata
CCTTTACAGAATTCTGAATAGGAGTGCCTAAACAGAAAACAAAGATTGTAAAACCTCAAAGAAATGAAAAAAATACAAATTTTTAGTCACAGTGAAAGTGCTGTGCTTTCTCCAAACCATACACCTTGGACAAGGTCTCTCATAACTAGGCTGACATATTATTAAGTCTAATATATATTATATTTTTAATTAAACTATTACAAAACACTCAAATATATGAGTGTGAGAAAACTGCAGCTCTCAGTGATAGGAAGACTTGGATGTTAATCTTTCTGTTTCAGCTTCACCAGTAGTGGTTACATCATGATCTTCTTTAAATTACGTTCAAGGATCACATGCTTGCATGGTCCCTGGCAGTTTTTAGGATGACTATTACATTTTAAAAAGCTACTGAGGTTCAGATAAGTATGTAAGAGTGTGAGCTTCTAACCAGACATAATGTGCCAGTTCATAAATAGGTCCCTGTTTACTTGCACTTCCACCAAACCTGTGTATCAAGTGTTATTTTAAAATTTGTGTCTATGAACTGAATAAAAACAAAAACAAAATAAACCAACAAATAAACAACAACACAAAACCTACCAAACAAAATCAAAAACAAATAAAAGAAAACACACCTAAATCACTGCTCAATGACAAGTTTAAAAACATTCCAAATTAATCTGACACAGACAGACATTAACGATCTCCCAGAAAAAGCCAAAGTGAAAACACCAAGTGGGAACACAAGATGGTGTTATACTAAGATGATTTGTACTGCATTTCATCTGGTGTCAAATATTTTACCTGTAAGCACCCATCTTCTGTGTCCCTCCAGATTTAAGGCAGCTTTAGTTTGCTGAGCATTTGGATTTCGTATAGTGTGCCCCTCATCTAACACAATTCTCAGCCACTTGACTTTGTGTAAAGGGCTGTCACCTCTGACCTGAAACACAGTATTTTTTTTAAATCTTTGACTCAAATTAAAATACTTTTTTGCCATTTGGATTAAGTAAACTATTAATATAACAATTCCACAATTAACAATGGATAGTATTTACTTGCATTTTGTTTATTTATCAGCACATAAGACCAAAACCAGGAACGAGGCGTTCCTTCTTTTAGATTTAACAATTCCTGGAAAATGTTACCAGTCTTCTCATACTTGAGTATGAGGAATGAGCTACAGCAAAAATAAGCTAAGCCTGAAAAGAACAAAGGCTTCAAAGACATAGAGATATGGAAAATGGATCAGAGAGCAAATTAAAAGTTTATATTATATTTAAAGATGTAATCTTCAGGCTTTTAAAATGGTTGGAATTTCTATGAAAACATCACTTTACAAATGCATCTCCTGTAATGAGCTACTTGGTTGCAGCCCATGTGCAACAAGAACTACGGAATTACGTTTTTTATGTTATGCTCCATATTCTTTGAATTTGATAGGGGAAGGCAGAAATGGGAGCCTCATGCCACTGAGATTTGGGGAGATTTACATATTTGCCATCCTTTTCCGTCCTTAAAAAGTCTCTTCCGTAAGCTGTTATAACTGCAGCCAAATCATTTTCTCCACAGGAGCAATCAGTAAAAAAAATCCCTTTGTTACCACAGCAAACCCATAAAAAAGTATGTAAAGCAAAACTACAGCTATAACTTTTTTACTGCCTACCAGAATAGCACTTGAACACACTGCCATCATTATCCCAAACACTGGGAGTATTGAACAGCAAGGTATCTTCAAAGAACACTTTTTCTCATTTACTTACTCCGTAATCAGTAGCTAAGATGTTGTATGTTGTCACTACAATGTCTTGTTTTGAAAGAACTGATGGGTCTTTGGTACGGTCAGAACCATAATAAACATAAACATTTACATGAAAATTTTGGTGGATATGTTGTTCAAACTGATCCTGAAAGAAAAGTTGTCAAAAGTCATCCAAAAGATACTGTGTTACTACATGATCATTAGAATAAGAGTCTTGTAAGCTGCCTTAACTAAACCCCACTTCCTCTAGCTCTGTGACATTCTGCACTTAAATAACAAAAGCAATTTGAATTTGGGTTTCTTTTTACCTCTCCACCCAGGTGAGAAGAGGGATCAGAAGTAGTCACCTCAGTCATTAGTAATAGACACAGTATCACATCCTGGTAACTCTAGCTCTATTTCTTGCACAGTATGAATTCACATCCTGATGGCATATGCACTTCAAAATCCACTGTTCCTCCCAAACTGTAACGGAAGAGCTTTTATGTTGTCACTTTCTACCTTCATCTTCTCTTTGTTTATTTTTTAACTGTTCATTTACAGCTTCCTCCCCTTTCTGGGTTAACCACCTAAGTTTTAACATAAATGACAGCACAATTGTCAAAGTATTCATTGTAGTTTATATTCCCTACATTTGTTCTGTGAAGGACTCAGCATACAGTAATCTCGACAGCCAATAAAAATCAACAAGTTCCCTTTTTAAATACTTGATTCAGTTTTGAATTGACAGAAAGAGTACTTTTTTTTTTTTACACTATTTGATGTTTCTGAATTACATTATTTTAAAGTTTTACCTACAATCTAAGATTAAATTGTTTCCTTTTCTTATTAATATTCTAACCGCAGACAGTAAAAACTTCCAAATAAAACATAACCTTGAAAGTTAAAGATATCCCCTTAATATTTGTATTCAAAATGTCATGAAAAAGAAATGTAACTAACGCAGAGACAGAGCTAGAAGGAGCCTTCAGCCTGTTTACCCTAGCAGACCTACTCCCCCAAATCACCAACAGGAGCGCGGAAATTACTGAACACCTCCAGTAAAAGAAATGTCACATGCCATTACCAATAAAGTACAATGATATTTTATCCTGAGCATGCAGGAAGGGCCTGTCTCCTCCACCTTCCTCCATCTGGTTTAAGCAGTTAAATTACATGAGTTCCAGAAGCGCCAAAGTGAATCTGCCTAGTCAAAAGCAGGGAATGGAAAGTGAGCTCATTCTTTCTGATAGTGGTGAGCTTGCTACTCGTGGAACTGCACTCTCATTACAATACTACTCCAGTTTTTAAATTTCTATCAAATAAACCTCCCTTGCAAAAGCAACTCTGTTTCGTGAAAAAGGAAAATCATGACCTTTTACTAGACTACAGGGAGTACTATTTGTAAAGCATCGTGATCAATGTACATCACATTTACACATCAAAACAGCTTAGCACTTACAATCCAGTTGCTTAGCACAGACAGTGGACATACAATCAGTGTTGCTCTGAGGCCATCATCAGAATATTTCTTCTCAACTGACCAAACGCTAGCAGTACCTGAAAAAACAGGAGTCATATTTAGTGGCATAACACGTCACTTTGAAGCAAAGTAGAAGTTCAAAATACTTATGGTTCCCTGAAGTCCTTTCTAAACTTCTTCACCTGAACAGCATCAAAGCAATTTACAAAGACATAAGCTTCATTTATTAAGTCAAATAATACTTCAGCTTCAAAAAACTCAGAAATTATCTCTTTATACCTTCACTACTTCTTCTCTTTGTTTATCTTTTTAAACAAGTAGATGAAGGTAGAAGAACAGATGCAAAGCCTGTATCTTCTTGGATAACACAGGAAATTGGTGCAAAAGCCAGACAAACATAGATTTTTCACACCAGGCAGAACATACTCATGCATTTCTTTTTATGACACGTTTCATAAAAGTCAAACCTGTTAACCATATTACTTCTCCTCTCCCACACAATAATGTAGAATATCTCAAGTTGGAAGGGACCCATAAGGATCATCAAGTCCAACTCCCTGCTCCTCGCAGGACCACCTAAAACTAAACCATACAGCGAAAACCATTGTCTAGACACTCCTTGAACTATGACAGGCATGTGTGCAGAAATATATTATCTTATACATCCATTTCAGGTTATGAATCTTCAAAGAAATGCAGTTTACCCATCATTAAAAAAAACAGATTAGCATAGGTTTCACTTCAAGTACTTCAAACCTAAACTTAACTGCTTACTCTAGAGCACCTGTAGCCCTTAATTTTTTTTCCATGCAAGATACTTAGTTCAACAAATGACACATGTTCTTGCCTAGTCATGATCACATTTCAGGTATTTACCTCAAAAGATAGCCTTAATTTTTTTAATTTCTTTTTCCATCCCTAGTGCCCTGACGATAAGTCTCTATCAAATTCTAAAAATCTTAGCAATTCTGTCTTTCACCATCTGTTTGAGCCGGCTCATAGCTTGTTACACCACCACTTGTTCAGCTAAGGAAACAAACTACAACACTTAAGACTAAAACACTGCTTTCTCATTCAGCAATTTCTGAAATCTGTTTAAAGTTTTGGTTAATTAATTAATTAAAAAAACCAAAACCAAATCAAAAAAAAAAACAAACAAAACAACAAAAAAGAAAACCTCAAGTAGTTTAGTTAATTCCTTTTCCAGCTAATTAGAAATCCTTTTCAGTTTGGCTTCAGAAAGGAAGACACCAGGTGCCACAGTAACCAATTAAAAAAAATAATTCCTTGCAACTTACTTTCTGTTTGTTGCAGTAGCCATTCTTCAGACTCCCCCACGTCACTGCTTCTTGAATATCTGGGTTTCTTGGCTTTGTCTCTAAGATATCAATATTAAGAAAGAAAAAGAAAAAAATCCAAACAAAAAACAACCCACAACTCTACTACTGCTTGAAATAATATATTAAATCTAAGTGCATAAAGCAAATTAACTTGACATTGCAAATAAGATACCACTGTGATTCGAAAAGTTTCTCTTCAGAAGGGTTAGAAAAAGGGAAAGCACAGAACACAGAGCTGCAGGGTGAATGATGCTCATAAGACTTGGTACAGATTATCACTGAAGTTCACACCAATTACAACAGGAGGCTAGTATGGTGGGAAGGTTCAAACACATTTGTAAGCTTCACAACTTCATCAGCTCAAAGCTGTCTCTCTGCCAGAAGCATGCCTGCAAAGTATTTCTTTCTAAAAAAACCCAACTGATGCTAGAAGAAAGATTACTTCATAGCCAGTTTTTTAGATGCCACACACTGATGTTATTAGAAAGCTTTACTACTGAAGGAGATATCCAAGCATGCAGTCATGCAAACCACACAGAATGAGTTAATGTTTTTTTCATATATTCCAAAGTGCAACACAGACATAGTACACTTATGATAAATGGAAGCAGAATTACAGCATACTGAGAGGTAAGGAGAGGGCAGGAATATGTTTTAGGCTAAGGTTAATCATAACCAAGTACCACTTTATTTTTACTCAAAATCTATGTAGCAAACCAACAAAAAGACTAATCCAGCTATCTACCTTTTCAGAAGACAAGTCGAGTATTTCAATGAAGTAGTTTCAAACTTTTTTACGTTAGAAACACCAGGCTCCATTACATTGCTAGAGTCTTCGTAAAGAAGAAATGGTATTTATGAAAAATATACATAGTCTTCAGCTTCGTTATCAAACCAACTTTAACATAACTTGATCAAGAACAAGTACAAACTTCCTTTAAAACAACCTTAATTCTGCACGGGACAAGAACTACTGATACTGTGATCACAAATGAAAAACAACAATACTCTTAAAACAATCTTAAATATTTACAGAGTCATAAAATGTGTACTGAGTTTGGGGGTCGTCAACAACAAACCGTCAAGAAAAGAGGACAAAATAAATGTAAGCATTGTACTGTTAACAGTAAGGGTAAAATTCTATACAGAAGTTTTAAATAATGCTAAATGGTGAAGTTTTTTTACAGGTCAAACCTCAATAATTAATGATTTCTACATTGCCTAAAACTAAATTAATAACAGCAACATTAACAGAAAAAATGTGGTAACATCACAGATGCGCGTGTGGAGGTTTTGCGGGGAAGTCAGGGGAGGTTGTTTTGTTGGGTTTTTTTAAGGGTCTTCTATCAGGTAGTGAACAAAACATCACCTCTGCGCTCTGCCAATAACAGCGTAGGAGAAGCAAATGCAAAAAGAGAATGCATTAGGACAGAGTTGATAGCAAAACTGAAAGCAACAGAGCTTGCAGAAAGAGTTTTGCTATAACTCAGGTAACTAAATTCATGCTTGAATTTCAGATTTAAACTTCAGTAAAGATTTTTTTTTTTTTTTAATATTAAAAAAGTTTAATACAATCCTGAAGACGGCAAAACTTGCAAAGACTCAAGAAATAGGTATCAATTTAACGTATAACAGAGTGAGAAATGGGGGCAGGAGTGTGTAAAGGTTTGAAAGACATTATGATCATTTTTTCAGATCAAATAGTAGTAGAAACAGGCTCTCCCCTCACTGCTGTAAATAGTACCTTGTTAAAATGCCTGATGCTCTGGAAAAAAATAAGTATCTTGGATGCTGCTAGGCATCTCAGTTTTGGTAAAGGTCCTCATTTTCTGGTGACACTCATATTGACCTCCATGAAAGTCTGCATTTACTCCCTTCCAGAGTACTGATAAAAATAACTTTCACCAGGGGCAGTTCATACTAATGTGTTCTCTCCTTATCAATCCCTTTCATTTCTCTTGTGCTATAAGTTAGGCCATCCATATTAAAATTCCTTCCACGGGAGGACAGCAAGGGAAAGTTGCTGCAAGAAAGCTTCAAGCCCCATACATTTCTTCAGTCATTTTCAAGAGCATGGTTAGTTAACAACACACAGTAACAGCAAGTCTAATTTTTCATATACATCTATAAATTCCTCCGATACAACCTGAAAACTACAGGTGTGATAAAATCCTTCTAATACTTGGTCATTTGCTCATTACTTAAAAATATTTTCCCCCAAAAAAAGTGACTTAATACAGAACGTAATTACAATTTAACTACTAATGTTTACTGTTTAAACAAACAATATTCTAACAGATGCATAAGTGCTCCTGTTTTATCTATAACAATGAAAAAGGGAAAGCAAAAGAAACCCAAAATCCTTTTCCTGGATGTGGTAACTTTCCTGGCAGGGTGCAACTTCCTCACAAGGCACTTAAACTTCTCATATGTCAACTGAAACATCTTTAAAGGTATGGTTTAAATACTTCTCTGAGATACTGAGTTTATCAAGAATTTGTGAAGACTATCACTGACCACAGACTAAGAGTACCCCAGCTAATAACATTAATTATCATGCAAACATTACTGGACTTTTCATAGTCTGCTGTCACCTTTACATAGTCTGCGTCCAACGTTGTTCATGCTGTTAGTACCCGACTCCTATCGAGGAATGGAAACTTTTATTCTTTAATGTACCAACTGGAAAAAATGCCAATAACATTATTACACTAATCTGACCAGTGATTAATTACTGCTCTGAAACACGAAAAGACTTGCTCAGTGACAAGTCAGACAGTCAAGTGAAGGTGCTGAAAAGGTTTTTATTTTTTTTTTCAGTAGCCACATAGAGAGTTCAAATGAAACGGTAGAGAGGCAGAGGAGAGAAACTCAGTCTACACAGCTGCCCGAGAAAAAGAACACACTAATAGCATTTCTCAGTTAACATTCTGAGGTCAAACACAAAGCATTATTTTGTTGAATTTAGACAAGTATCAAGTATGGTAAAACGAAACAAAACCCCCAGCCTTAATACTGTCAGGGAATACTGCATAATAAAATCACCTAATCCTAGCATTTAGTTTATTTCATCATCTTGAAAATCATGTCATAACAAAAGCAAAAAGCACCTGACTATACTACCTAAGAAGAGTTTGCACATTGGTGTTAGTTCACTAACTGTAGTTTCCACTCCTCTCTTCATTTGAAGTATTTGGCAAAAACATAAACTGAGATTTATTTATTTTTGTATCAAGACCCTCTGCTTGCTATTCTGGTTGTTTCAGGCATTTCTTCCAAACCACACAGGAACTATGCATGCACACCCCCAGAAAAACACACCACTTCTGTTTCTGCAGTCACAACTTGCCTATAGGAGAAATTTGTAAGAAACTTAAGAATTTATAAAACTTAACATTGAAAATGTTTATGCCTTCACAAATTCTTCCCTGGAGTATACTTAAGCATACACTCCTAAGATAACCCAGTCTACAGCTCAATTATACATTCTGAAGTAATGTAGTCCACCTACCTTCAACTAATCTACCCTATTCTTCCTCTTATTTGATGTACTTGAGTAACTTTTCTACAAAATACATACAAGTTCACCATACAGAAAGTTACTAGAAACAGGTTTCTTTTATTAACTGCTATATTAACTCTGTTAAAACAATCTTTTTATGTCATCTCACCTCACAAAACTTATCACTTGTGACCTTTTCAACAGGAAGAGGCTTGCCATCTTGAAAATTTGTAAGAATCAATGCAATAGTAGTAAGCGTTTTACCCTGCGTAACAGAAAAGAAGGTCGTATTTTCCACAGATTAAAATGAACCAAATGACCAACCAATCAAGAAACACACACACACATTCTACATAAAAAATATTCAAGCTCGGTAAGTATTATTACCAGCCCCATATCATCAGCCAGTATTCCTCCAAGAATATTTTCAGGTCGCTTCTTTTCTGCAAAATTTGTAAGTATATTGTAATAGAAGTCACTTCTCTCTTCCCAAAATGGTGGCAAATCATTACTGTTCTCACGTGAAACCATCCAGGCTAAAGCCTGCTTCTGATGGGGAAGCAAGAGTGTGCCAACAGCCTGCAAATTAGAGACATGTTATGCACTATTTGCATATTAAATATGACATCCCATTTTTGGAAGAAAGATTTTTTTATTAAGTCCTTTGTATCTACTAATTTTTTTTCTGATTCAAGCATCTCCTGTGTCCAGACAAAGCTAAAAATGCATCTAGATGTTTAAGTATTTATATTTTTATAGAAAATGGTTTCTAGCTTAAGAAATACCTCTGCTCCTTCCAGTTCACAAGTTTTATCATCTTCCTTCAGATCCTCAAACAATTTGTCAAATTCACTTTTAAGCTGCATAAATGAACACAAAAAATGCAATTAAAATTATTGCAATTAAAAATAACCTCACTAAATAATCAATTACTCTATTAAATCACAATTATGTGTCATATGGTAATTGGTATAGAGAGGTCTACTTCTTTGGGCCTGATTTGTTGCAATATGTTTGTTAGCTACTGCTATATAAATATTAAGTTCAGTTTTTCCAAGACAAACACATGCCAATACAAGTAAGAGCTTGAGAAACAATGGCTAAATATATTCACGTCCTTGTGCAACACTCACTAAAGTAACTAACTACTTCACTCTAATTTGAAGGAGCAAACAAAAAGTAAAACCAAAAACAAATCACCACCCAACCCTTCTGGTATCACCCTGGGCCAAATCCGAAGATAAAATCTGGAAGTCTGATTTTATTTTCATTTGAGAACTTAGCATATTTGTTATCTGGTAAAGCATTAGGACAGAGGAAAGAAAATACACTACCACAACAATGTAAAAAAATTACTGAACAACCAAAACCTCCCAAAATCACATGGGACTCAAGGCTGTCATAGCTAAAATGTCTGCTTACAGTATAAAAATGAAAAAGTTCAAAAGTTCAAGATGACTTCAAAGCAAATCTGTGGTTCAGAAAAGAAAAAAAAAAAAGCAGACTTCCACTTCACAAGCAGTCTTATTAATGAAAAAATTAAAGGCCCCCACTGTTAAAATTCCAGCTTCCAGGTGTTTAAGAACAAAATGCAAACCTGTTCTGTTGTCAACTGCACAGCAGCAGGAACTGGAGCACTGTAACTTGGACCAGCTCTTCCAGAAATCCACTTTGATCCAAAACCACATTCTGAACCTACTTGCCATTAAAAAGATAGAATTTTGAAACACAGCAGTACGATGACTCCCCAATCTCAGCCTTCACTGGCTCATGAGTAACAATGCTGATCAGATTGTAGGCTATAAGACGGTATCTTTCACCATTCGTCTTTTAGCCCAAATTTATCCTTTACTGTCAATGGGCCACAAAGGTGTTCCACAAAGCTTCCTAAAACTCACAGGCAACCAGTTATGGGTTAGGATCCTTTGAGATAGCAATCATGTTTCTTAAAAATTCTTGTGTTACGTGAAATTTGACTTGGTAACAGTATGATGACTGATAACACAAAATGCTTTTTCATTCCAAACTCTTTTTCTGTTAACCATGCACAATAGAACCTATAAGATAAAAACTGAAATCTTGCTGTATGTAAAACATCTATCCCTCACCAAGTGTTTATTTCTGCATACATCCTTACTCCTGACTACCACTGCTTCAACAAAGCCTACTTCCAGGAGCACAGGTGCTTTTTTTGCAAGGCTGGCTCTGCAAAGCATCAGGTCTGCTAAGCTTACTTGTTCAGAGACGTCTCATCTCTATTTGCTCACACCTCACTAGTAGGACACACATCGTAGCACTCTGCTAAAAAGCAGCACTGTCCCTGAAACCCTCACCCTACAAAAGGGTTTAACCTGTTTCTTAAAAAAAAAAAATTCACATCTCAAGAAACGCAGGGAATCATGGATTTTTAAGGAACTTATGGAATAGAATGTATTTCTGATGTTTCTCAAATGCCTCTCCAATTGCTGGCAGGTAACATAAAAGATAGGACATAAAAGTACACTTCCTCTGAAGTTTAAAATTAATAGCTATGGGCTCTGCATTATTCCTCAACTAAGTTACAAAATCACTTTGTGAACCACAAGACTATGACAATGATTAAGCCCTTAAACATTTCTTCCTATCAGTGGCAAGTTCAATCTGAATATTTTAAAAAGAAAATAAAACCCCAAAACTTCAAGAATTACCTTTCAGGGGAGGAGCCAATTTAAATCCATGCCTTTTTAGCTGATCTAGCACTGCTTGCTTGTTTTCTTCTCTTCCCCAAAAGCTCATTTGTACAGGCATGGTAAAGGCATTTTTTGCTCCGTAAGGGACAACCCTGGTAAAAAGCAGGAAAAAACCTCACAGCAGTAATCTTTTATTTATTTAATTTTTTAATAATAAACTTTGTTATTTCTTCAGCAAGAGGTACTCCAAAGTGCTTATTTTCATCAAACAGAATGTTCTAGATAGTTGTTCGTACTCATACTGCATAAACCTTTTACACAAACCACCACATGCAGTTAATTTAGGACTTCCACAGCAATCTTTAAGGAATTTGCTCTCACTAATGTCTCTAAGTTTTATCATATATAGGAAAGAATGAACTGTATGAGAGTAGTTCAACAGAAGAATAGAGTCTGAAAACATGAAGCTTTAATCATATTACCAAGAGCTGTCATTTCTGTCAAAAGAGAACACTTATAAATAGTTTTCAGAATTCGCTAGTGTAGCAACAAAACACATTTGCATTATTTACATTCATTATTTACATTCCATGTGCAAGTAATCTTCACACTTACCCTTCAACTAAGGCTAGTTTGTTGTCCATAATGCCTGCCAATGCTGCTGCTAGTTCTTTTTTTATATGGCCTACTTGGTCTCCATTCACATTATTTACTTTCACTGCATTTTTATCATAAGGATTATTGGGCTCCCTCTGAAGTGCAACCATTTCATTGTTATTAACCTAACAGAGCAAAACAAGCAAACAAACACACACCAGAACACATTCATTTAGTTGCAAATTATTTGCAGAAGTATCTGATACACATTTACTTAAATATTGTGAAGCTTAAAGATTAATTTGGTATAGCATTCAGTTTGGTCAGTCTAATAACCTACTACTTATTCAAAATACCAAAAGCATTACAGAAGAGCTACCTGATAGATGTCAGTAATTTCAAAAGCATTCCTGAGAGCAAGAACTACCTTCAACTGCTAACACATTTTGTAAGGGAATAAACATCCCTTTTTGTCCATACAAACAGTTCAAAGACCTATCTAATTTGTTGGTTTCAGTCACTTTCATTTGCCTTATGTGGGTGAGCAGAACTACCAAATAACTAAACCAGATTTGAAAGCTTGCTACCTTACTTAGATTTTGAATTAAAGTTTTAGGTCAAGTACTTCTGGTGAGAATGCCAAATGCAGCAAGTTAGGGGAAAAAAAAAAAAATCTCTTAAAATTATACTTGGTCAAAAGTTCTAGCAATTTTTTAAATTTAATTAAACCTATTTTTTCTGAAGCTGACAACAACTTTTTCCTCTGCTTTATAATTTGTCATGCACTTACAATCCCTGTGTAGTATCGCAATCCAACAACACTTCCTCGTAAAGTTCCATATAAGATAGCTGAGTCTGTATCCTCCTCTGTTGCAGTAGTGTCACCTACAGAGAGAAAGTCTTCCAACCCAAGACCGGAGTAGAAGTCAGAAGAGGAAAAATGGGAATAGTTTCTCTCTCCTCTACCGATGTTATACTGGGAGCATCTTCTTGCAGAATCGCTGCAGAAACATAAAGCGTGAAATACTTGACAATTACTTTAATAGTAATAATCCTAATAAAATTATTACTTCCTTGTAATCTATTTTACCTCTTTATATAAGGCTACCTATAAATGCCAGTTTTACAACTTTATTCAGATAATATTTACCTGGAAACATTCAAAAAAAGCTTTATATTAGGAGAAAACTTTGTCTGCCATTTTGTAATAAGAAATAAATCAGTTTAAGCCAATTACAATAAAGAGCTGACAAACTAACTGACTAAACTACGGTATTTGTGCATTTCATCCTACCTTCCTTCACAGGATTATCTTTGTCAACAACATTAAGAATTCTGCAGATTTAGTTGCATCTCTATACCTAGCACAGCAAAATTTCCATGTATTTTCCTAACACCAATTTTTCTCCTCTAAGAAAAAGGTTAAAAAAAAACCACCTGTTTTTAACTGATTTAACTCTGTAGAACTTCATGCCTATATTCACAAAAGTTGATGTTCTAAAACAACTGTTGCCTACATATTTATTAAGCTTACCTTGACATCTATTATTAATACTTTATAATAAACTTCAGAGATAATCAGCTACTCCAACCTAACCCAGATAATTGCACTATGTATCTCTAATACAAACTTCCATCAGCCAGGTTCCGCTTTTGGTGAAGAGATAACACGTAGTAACTCATATGTTATGGCACACTGAGAGATGGAAACATCTCTGGGCATGCATTTAATGCACGCTTTGCCTAACGATTGGCATATTAACAACTGTTTTATTAAGTAATACATAACAATAAACTCTCATTATAAGTTTCAACTGATACATGATAATCATGACTTTTGGTAGATCCCAAAACGACCCTACTGTGTTGCTGGATTAATTTAAGAGTACTGCCAATTAAAATAATTAGCTCCCATATACTAGTTACTCAGAGCTTGGTATAGTAAACTTTGGTTCCTTTTGCAAATGATATCTAGAGGTACTGCTTAACAGGCATTCCATTTTCTCTGACAAAAAAAAGAAACAGTTTAAGAGGCTCTGCTCTGAGCTAATTGCAGATAAGCCTGCGAGGGGTTAACCAGAAGCCATTTTGCCACTGCCCTGCGGGAGACCTC
>NW_009623414.1:0-629 GCF_000690535.1 Cariama cristata
TATTGAGACGTAAATAATATTTCAATTTTTTTGTTTTGTTTTTAATTTATTGAAGCTGTTCATTCTGGCAATGATTTGCAGACAATGTGGGGCGGTACTTTCAGCTCTATTTTTACTGTGTATGGTATTTAAATCTGAAATACGAGTTTCTAAGCAATACCTGAGGCCTGTGGCTCCTTCTATAGCTCATGTCGATGACAAAGATTTTCCCCCCCTTCCCTCTGGGCAGACTGACAAGGGGACAGGAGACTCTTCTGGACGCTTTTTCTAGAAATGAACAAGTGAACGAGCAAACCATAAAACCTTCTTACAACACAAACTGAGCCAGAAAACTCTTCTGGAAGCTGCTGCCTCTTCTTCTACCCCTTGGTCTCTGTTGGCTTCTCCTCATCCTCATCCTGGCCATCACCCCCATCCCGGCCATCATCCCATCTCAGCCATTGTCCCCATTATGGCCGTCACCCCATCCCAGCCGTGCCCCCCTCCCCTCCCCTGGGCTTCCCATCCTCACTGGAGAGGGCGAGGAGGGAGTCACCCAAAGCAGAGGGAAGGGGGACGGGTGTCACCGCCAGCTGTGCGGGTAAGGGGAAGGCATCAGAGGCTGCCGCAGCAGAGGCAGGGGGGGGGGG
>NW_009623414.1:661-1660 GCF_000690535.1 Cariama cristata
TATCGGCTCCCCCTCGCCTCAGCCACCTTGCTTGGGAGGTATGGGCACCATTTTCCCTTTGGGGGTGGTGGTTGTTTAGGCTTCCCCCATCCTTCGCTTCACATCGGAGAAACTCACAGGGGAGCATATTTGCAGGTGCTGGGACTGCCCTGGTCCTGATCCCCTCCGCGCTGGCTCTCCTCCTTCCAGAGGGTGATAAGCCAGCTGGACACGAAGCTCTGCAAGCACACGGGGGGGCACAACCAACATTTTCAGAGGCATTTGGCTGCTTCCCCCCATGCCGGTGGGAAGCCAAGCTCTTGCCCCCAAACCCCAATGTCGGACTTGCTGAGAAGCTGCTTTCTGGAGCTGTAGGCATTGAACTGCCTCCGCTGCAAAGCACATCTCTCCCTGTGGCTGTCTTTGCTTTCTCCCTCGTCTCGCACTAGTTTGCAAAGCTAATACCTCAGGGGTCTCCGTTCGTGCATGTCTGTGTCCTGTGTCATCCTTGGAGTGTTGTTTTTTTTTATTTTCTGGATCCAGACAGTTTCTCTCCCTTTCCCTTGTTCCCTCTCTCGTCGTTCGTTTCTATCTTTAAATCAAACCACACAAAACCAAATGATCTCAGGTTTAAAACTGAACATAAAGCAGAGGCGTGAGGAGCTGTGATTGTGCGAGGAGGGGCTGCTTGCTTCAGCTGGTCCCTTCCCCAACCACTTCTGTGTCTGCAGTGGAGGCACATCTCCCCTGAGGCTCCTTGCTCTCTTCGGGCTGGCTTTAGTTTTTCTGGTTTTCCATGGAGCCATTTGGTGAGATGCTGGGGACCCCCACATGCTCCTACCTGGTTCCCCGAGGTGTGGTAGGGAGGGATAGGGGTGGCTGGAGAGCCAGGGACAACCTGCCTCTCACCCCACATCACTTTTGATGAGGGCAAGAGATCTCATAGTCATCCCTCAAAAGCCCACCGCCACCCATCATTGCCTCCAGCAGCCACCTCAAACCAGCTCAGTGTTGCCAACC
>NW_009623415.1:0-267 GCF_000690535.1 Cariama cristata
GAAAGGAGCCACAACAGCCACCCCGATTCCCTCCTGAAGCTCTCCAGCAGCTGGCAGATGCTCTCTTTCTTTTAGGGCAGGATGGAACTTGACTCACACCCAAATTCCAGCCCCCTCAACCTCGCCTGTCTCCAGAAAGACCCAAAAATGCCACGAAGACCCACCCTGAGAACAGCGAGCCGCAGCAGGACCCAGGCAGGCACATGTCCTGTGCAATTGTGTGATGAGAACCCACCCCACTCCCTGCCAGCGCATTCCCCGCACCCT
>NW_009623415.1:366-3661 GCF_000690535.1 Cariama cristata
TCGCCCCCCACTGCCGCGGCTCGTTGGGTAAGGGTTGGGAAAGCGAGCCAGATGGGAGAGTTACCGACCGGGACGAGGTGCTATGACCTGCCGCGGCGCTGCCCAGCTGCCCTGGGGTGGAGCGCTGTTTGCCGAGCGCGGTGGCTTTTCCAGGGACGCCGCCGGTTTGTGCAGATGCCGCTGCTGCTTCTTCATCACTGCCACCGAAGCTGGTGATGAAGGTGATCTTCTCCTCGTGGCCAGGAGACGGGGTGCGGGAACGGGAGCGTGATTCGGAGGTGGACTCGGAGGGGGAGCTGTGAGGTGGCGAGGAGGGAGGCAGCTTCAGTTGCTGAAAACGCTCCCTCCCAAAAACCGCCGGGGGCCAGGTTCCCCACTGGCCGCAGGGACCGGCAGAAAGGGGACGTCCCCAGCCTGGAGAACCCACTCATCCCGGGGCCGCAGTTGCTCACCGTTTGTAGGGATCGTAGGTGGGGCTGTCTCTCCGTGCATAGCTGCAAAAGGAGAGGGCAGTAGGGAAGGAGAAATCAGGGAATCAGTGGGATGTCACTCGGGAACAGAGCACCCAGGACCCCACGAAAGCTGGCATGGGCACGGACATTGCCTGGGACAGAGCAGGGAGGAGCCAGCTGGGACAGATATGAGCGGATCAGAGCCATGGCTGAGCTCTGGGGGTCCCATCTTGGTTGCTGGGCTGGGGAGCTCACCTGGGCGGGCTGATCTTCCTCCCTTTCAAGCGTTTCTCCCTGAACTCCCTCCTCTGGCGGCGAGAGCGACGGCCCTAGGAGAGCAGCCTGAGCTAAGAAATGGCACTGGCCGGGGGGAAGCAACACCCAGTGTTTCCAGGCCCCCTCCTTGGGAAGCAGATGTGCCTCTGAGAGCAGGGAGCGGGCCCAAGGCACCCGCACGGCCTAGTGTGCTGCCCTGGGAAGCTCCCGGCCAGCTAAGGCTCGCAGCAGGACAGGGCAGAGCTGGCCAGAGCTCCCCTTACCGAGTACATCGCCTTTTCCTCTTCCAGGGCTTTGGCATTTTTAATAGCTTCTGCCTCCTCTTTGTCCTTCCGCAACATCCTTTTCCCCCCAAAAAAAGAGAGAGATCCTCAGTAAAAGCCCAGCAGCCAGCAACCAGAAAGGGAGCCTGTGCTCAAGGGAGGTGTTTTTTGGGGCCCTCCATCCTAAACACAGGCACATCTGCAAAGGATTTAGCCCCCAGCAAGAAGGGAGGGCCCTAGGGAGGCTCTGCCGGCTTCTCAGGGCTTTCCCCGGCTGTCCTGGCCGCCCGCCATACCTGACAAAGTCCCCCTCAGCCATGCCATACGTGGTCGCTTGCTTGTTCAGGTCAGCCACTTGCTCTTGGTTCAGCTCGTCCACGTCCACTTCCACATCTGCGGGAAAAGCGCAGGCAGCTCAGCGCACCCTGCATGGCAAGGCAGGGCTCGGCATGTCTGCCAGATCAGGGTGAAGCAGCCCAGCAAGGGAAAGCCGTTACCAATATCAGGGATGACTTCGTCTTCATCCGTGTTGCTGTCTTCCTCGGAATCTTCCTCCTCACCCCGTTTCTCCAAGGAGTTCTCGAGCTCAGCCACGGTGCTGTCTTCGTAAGTGTAGCCGATGGAGGCCTTTTTCTCCGCCAACCTGGGCACAGACACACTTAGCCCCTGCCCACCTCTCCCCTCCAGCGCGGTGGTGCCGCGCCTGGCGAGACAACATCGGGACAGAGTTTCCTTGGGAAGAAACCAGTCCTTCCTCTGCCTCCCTCCTCAGCCACCACCGCTCTGCTCAGCCCCAGGACAGCCTTGTGGCTGCAGCAACAAAGACGGGACAGATATTTCAGCATGGAGACGCAGGGGACAACTTCAGAGCATTGCCGAGAACAGCCAAGGGTGGATGGCACAGCCGGTGGCTGCTCAGTCCCACCCCACTAGAAGGGAAACTGGGACCGGTTGAAAAACGGGTGTTTCTGAGGCTGTGGTGCCACATTCCCAGCACAGCACACAAATACACGGACACAACAACCATCCCGTCACCTCTTCTCACACTCACTTCTTTTTCTCATCTTCGTTCGGCTTCTGGAGTCCCCCGTAGAGCTCATCGATGTAGATCTGGTAGAGACACTGCTCCTCCGAGACTGCAACCACACAGGGAAGTTACCAGCCTGTTTTACGCCCACTTGAGAGAGAACAGCTCAGAGAGCTGATTAACCACAGCTCGTTAGAGGTGACGCAGCTCCTCCAGCGCTCCACCACCCCCAGAGCAGGGACAAGACCATCCCCTTGCCCTTCAGCTGACACCACGTTGAGCCATGCCCCAGACGAGCTCGGATTTCCCCCGAATTGTGGGGACTCACCCTGTCTCAGCACGGCCCTGACCCTCCCACCTGCACGAGACACTTACTGCCAGCAAAGTCGTTCTGCACCAGGCCTCGGTACCGCTCATAGTTACACTTCCTCTCATCAGACTCCTGCTCAGGGGAGCTGGAAAGGAGCAGGCACAGCTTTTAGTGCTCATGAGCCCCTGGGGAGATGTAGCTTCCTCTCTCCCCAGGAGATTTTGGACCCTAGAAAAACCACAATCCCTTTCTGCTCAGACTACCAAGATTGGATCCCCATGGCGTGGAGAGACTGGGGCTGGGGTTTACAGGTGGAGGATCACATGCTGGTCCAGAATTCCCTTGAAAAAACAGCAAAGGGGCCAAACTCCTCTCCTGAACTTGCATGAAGGTTGGCGAGGGTAAGCAGATACCAGAGCAGCACCGAGTAGGGGCAGAAAGGGAACCTGGCTGCTCTTCACAGCCCCAGCAGGGAAATTTGCCCTCTGTCCCATCCCTGCTCAAAGCAGGGCCAACCACAGCAAAAAGACCAGTGCCTCTCGTCAGAGATAAAGACCCCCCCAGCCTCTGGGGGTTCTGTCAGTGCTTAATTAACTCCCCCGCTCTAATTATGGCCTTTTTGTCACGCTCTCTTACTGCAGACCTCTGCAAAGAGCTCAGCTCCATCCTCTCTAACGTTTTACGTACATAAAAGCTGCTGCGGGGGTCCCCTTCGCCCCGTGCTCCAGCCCTACCCATCCCTCTGTGCTTGCTCCAGCTTATCCTCCCGATACTGGCGTCTCCACACTGGTCCCAGTACATCAAGTCTAAAAACCACCCCTGCCTGCCCTGCAGTGACCCCGGCCAGACTTGCAGGCGATGCTGGCTCCAAAACCTCAGGGAACTACTCCAAAACAGACCCGAGAAGGCCTGATCCGGACCCGGCAGCTCCCGTCGAAGCGGGGTGCCCCGGCGCCCCACGGCTTAC
>NW_009623415.1:3692-5201 GCF_000690535.1 Cariama cristata
GTTCGGCAGGGGTGGGGTGTACATGGGGATATAGTCCAGGTGAGCCCGCACATCGAAACGGTCGATCATGTTGTTCGTGTCCCCCTGCCAGGGCATCCTGTGGGGAGAGAGAGGTTGTCAACGCTTGAGGACAGCCGGAAAGCCCTCCCGGGAAGAGCAGGGCACCCCCCAACCCCCACAAAACCCTGCCTCAAGCACCACCAGGCAGGCTCAGCTCTCCCGCATTAGTCACTCCCGAGTGGGGATGGGGGAAGCAAGTCGTTTGCCGCAGCAGCGTCTCCTAGAAGCTCTGGCGGAGGAGGAGCCGAATAATTTTTATACGCCTTTGATGAGCTGAAACTGGCCTAGATTTCATTTCCCAGGGCGGGAGGGATCCAGCCAGCCCGGGGGCTGTGCTACGAGGAGCCAAGCAGCCGGGGATGTGCCACCAGGTGGGCAAAAAGCCCTCCCGTGCACCCCTGAACTCTTGCTGGTGGGCCTGGTGCCTCAAAGATGCTGAGGCTGAACGAGAGCCTCTGGGAAAGGTGACACCTTCAGCAAGGCACCAACCACTTCCCTAAAAACTGTTGGGGCTGCCTTGGGAGCAGCGGGAGATGCCTCCCACCCCACATGGGGCTACTCACATGTTGACGGGGCTCTCGGCGGCCAACGCGACGGCTGAGTCCAGGTGGACCTTGCAGGCCCGGCCGTGCACCTGGAGAAACTGGGCCGGGTCCTTTTTCTAGGAGCAACAGAAACCCCCAGGGTTAGGGAAAAAATAAATAAATAAAAGGAGTAAAAACCCCGAGGATTAGGAAAAAAAAAGGAGCAGGAGCCCCAAGCGTTGAGGAAAAGGGGGAGTCCAAAGCCTCGAGTGCTGAGGAAAAGAGGGAGCAGGAGCCCTGAACCTCGGGGAAAAGGGGAAGCCCCAAGGCTTGGGGAAAAGGGGAAGCAAGAGCCCTGAGCCTCAGGGAAAAGGGAGAGCCCCAAGTCCTGGGGAACAGGGGAAGTGGGAGCCTCAGGGAAAAGGAAGAGCCCCGAGCCTCCAGCGCTGGAGAAAAGGGGGAATGGGAGCCCCAAGCCTCAGGGAAAAGGGGGAGAACAAAGGGGGGTGGTTTTCCTTATGCAGGTTTAAGGCATCCACCCAGGGACGTCACGGTGGTGTCCCTGAGGAGGGTAGCCAGCAGTGAGCGCCACAGCTCCTTTATCCATCCCTCTTCCACCCAGAACGAGCCCCAAAGCACTCAGATGGTTCCCAAACGGCCCAGGTGTGCCCAAATCGGGGTCCATCGAAAGACAGTTGGAGGCTGCTGCTGTCTCCAGGGAGGGGACGAGGATGGGGACACTCACGATCTTCTCGTAGTATTCCCTGCGGCGCTCCGCTCGCTTCTTGTAGTCCACCATCATCCCCCGCAGCTTGCGCTCGTGCTTGCGGGCCTCGTGCCACATCCTGGCGTCCCCCAGCTGCCACCGAGCCCGGTGGAGCTCCCGCTAGGCACCGAGGAGGAAAAGGTGGTCGTGGCGCAGGGA
>NW_009623416.1:0-246 GCF_000690535.1 Cariama cristata
GTTAATCAGGAATCATTTCAAACAAAGATGCAGGCTGTATTACACCAGTGCAAGACTATGGTTGCATGGTATAAATACGTGATGTAACTTGAGAAATTAATTCCTAAAATCTATTTAATGATTTAACTGTAACAGCAAAAGTAGGAAAATGTATCATTGAACAATGAGGAAATGTATCAGAAAGGAAAAACCAAGTCTCCAAACAACAGTAAGATGTGATCCATATAATTATGAAAACTTTAGGGA
>NW_009623416.1:277-6353 GCF_000690535.1 Cariama cristata
AGGCAGCGCTTACTTCCATATGAAGAACAGAAAACTGCTTGAAGTTATTCTGAAATATTTTTTTTTAACCTGTTAACATAGAGACATGAAACACATGGTTTTCAATCTCACTTTCTGCATGGAATTAAACAACAAGTAAATCTAAACCTAAGAGAAAATGGTATACATGGCAAGACAAGGCCTTTATGAATTTTAAGTGGTGGCTTATGATTTGTGCAATGCATCAATCATATTTGAAACAGCAATGCATGACGTGTCTCAGTTTTTTATAGCCAGATGACATCTTGATATATCTGAAAATCTTAAATAAGAAGCGATATGTCCACAGTTGTAGGATGAAGGCTGGTACTGAAACTGAGCCTAAAGATACATGATGTATCCACTCATATACTCTTATCCTAACATAACAGGCTCATTTCTGGTTTCATCAATATTGTAAAACTAATGTACATATTATAGGGAGAGTGAACTTGAGAGGCTTATGGCTTATTATAATAAAAAAAATAGAATAAACTATTGTACAATTCCCAAAGGAGTTATAAAAATTTTCTGTTAATGTGAAGGAAAACTAATGGTAGGAAAAGGAATTCTTCTCTGCAGTGTCTTTTCCAGTTCAGGAATCCTGAGGGGAGTATCTAGCCGGGTGGTTAGAAAAAATGTGTTGCTGTAATTTCATAATTATACACAAGCTGGGGTATGAGCAAGACAATGCCAATACCTTATCCAGACCACCTTGTTGGGGGCTAATTGCAAATTCTTCTTTGAGTATGAGAACAAGGAATTGGTTGCTGAAGGGAAAGAACATGCTAAGGAACAGATGGCTGTTTCTATTTTTCCAACCATTTGCAAACAAACAAACATCCCTGGTCATCCTCTGGAACAGCAGAGGTGTGCTTGGCAGGAAAGAGTTCCAGAACAAGTAAGAATTTTCAAAAGGGACGATCCTATTATCAAGATAGCAAGTAATTAGAAAAATCACTTGGTAAATGGAGCCAAATTGGAATGTATCATCTCCCCAGAGCTTTCACATTAAAGCTTTCTGGTCACAGATGGGAGAGCTTTCAACTTAAAAATGAAAAATTATGGAGAGAAACTATCACAAATAAGGGAATTAACTGCCATTTGTGCTAAATACCCAAGAACTTTATCTTTCAATCATTATTTCTCTTTCATCATTATTTTGAAACTGGTAGGCATTTGGGGATTGTGAAAACCTTAACTAAACAAAATAAAATTTATCTTGTGTAAACCATAAACAGTGATGAATAAAATTGGTACAGGAATGGTAATGTTTGGTTTCCAGAAAAGTTAGAAAAGCTTTAAATGTCAGTAAATCTTGGAAGAACCAGTGGAAGCTGTTGCTATTTTCCTATTGAGGCTCTTCCTTGTGATAGTGGCTGGCATTTAGCATATGCTGGTAGCTATGAGCTATTTCACAAAATGGTATGAATTTTTTCTTTCTGTTTCAAATGTGTTCTTCAGAGATCCACAACTTAAGACCTTCTAAAGAAAGCAGGTGAAGCTAAAGTATTTGAAGAAGGAGTGATGGGATAAGAAGATAATTGAATCCGTTGGATGTAATCATTGTTTTTTCCTTAGGGTTACTATACAAAAAACTTGAATCCATTCTGAAATAATGACAGTCTACAAAATAAATCAAAGGAAATACCATTACCCAAGACAGTCATAGTCAAAGCAATTCAGGAATTCAAACTATGTTTGAATAAATGTATAATGGAAGGCAGAGGGAAAGCAGAAGAATTTTGCAGAAGATACAGATGATGCTGAAAAGATGATGCTATCCAGATAGCCTGGATAAAGAGATACTTTTTTCTTGTAAAAAAGCCTACATTGAGTGCTAGTTGAAAGGTCCTTCCTGTCTAGCAGTTAGGCAGTTGGACTGAGTGCTGGATAAGAGAGATTTGATTTAAAATGAAAAAGACTATTGTATGATTCATCTTCTGTTCAAAGGAAGAAGACTCCTACAAGAATGCATAGGATCAGGTGGCTGTTGGTCTAAATGAGGAAAGATTATGATAATTTCATGAGTTACAAAAAATAATTACTTTTATCTAAAAATCAAAAAGAAGAAACTAACTCTCTGTTGGAGAGAAGGAAATAGGCTTAATACAATTCACTCTATATCTCTCTCAAATAAAGAAATTAAGAACCTCATTGAGGTAGGATTAGTCTGGGATAAAACACTCTACCTGTGTTGTCATGTATATAACTGTTTATAGCTTTGGCATCTCCCAGAAAGTACAGGGTAACCAATAGGGGTTTGACTAGACAGAATTGTTTTGCCTTTCCAAACCCTTTATTTCCAATCCTAGGATCCCAAAGTTTTCCTAGAAAATGTTGGGAATTCTAAAATGTCAAAATTCAAAAGGGTGACATAGAAGGGTAAGTCCCATTGTGAATTCATTAAGTAGTGTTCTTAAGTCACTTAGCAGCTTAACTTATTCTACAAGCAGGCAAACTAATTATCCCATCACCAAAGTAATACATTACCTTAGTCTAAAACCACTGCAGGAATTCCTGACCAGTCACATGGTAAATAAAACAGGAAGGAGGTCAGGATAACTAGAAGCAGCTGTGTCAATAGAGCACCTATCATATGGATATATACATGCACATGCCATCTATTTCTGTCCTTCCTACCAAAATTCCTTTCAGTGTCCTGCACATATAAGAGGGATGTGAAGAGCAGAAAGGTGGAAAACTAACATAGCCTGTTATGTATACACATATACTTTATGCTGCTGCAATAAAAGGAAATTGAAAGGGATGATAAAAGAAGGTTTTATATTAGAGGAACCTTGAATGTCTACTATGAAATGAGCATGCAGAAGGCTGAGAAACATGGATGTTAAGAAGTGGAACCCTGAAGAAATCTTGTTTGATTTTGTATAGGAAGATATGTATTTACATGTTGAGGGCATAAAAATGTATTAAGTGTGAAAGAAGCTTGCTTCCAGGTTTTTTTTAAACAAATTCATCCTCAAATCAAGAGGAAAAATTATACCTGCAAACAAAATTTGTAAACTACCAAACTAATTCCTCATTATTTTAAAGATAATGTCCTGTAATTGTTTATACTTACAGTTTGTATGTGAAAACGTAGAACAGGTAGAGGAGGCAGTGGTCAATATTTGATAGCTCTTTTTCAGAGAAGAAAGAGAAAATAAACCTGACAAAGCGGTACTGCAGCATACTGTCTCCCTTGATGATTTCCTGTGGAGTATTACTACTATCTTTACAGAAAATTCTGCAGATAATAACTGAATCTGGCAGTAAGAACGAGATTTACATGGGACCTTTAGTCTTGGCTATTGTATAGGATGACAATGAAAACATTATGAATATTTTATCATGTATAATCTCTGTAACTGGAAAAAAAATGTAGTGTTACTAAGGCTTATTGTGGACTAGACTAGACAAAGCAGATTTAAATGGGAGTATTACTGTAACAGTCCTGAACATTTGGCTTTGAAAACTAATCCCTGACACTTTATAGGTGTGCAATGAAACAGCAAGTCATGTCTGTAGGAGTACACGATAAGCGTTGCGATGTAGTAGTTACGTATGGGTGCCAATGACAGACTGGGGTAAACCACTTTTTAATACCATCTATCAAAACTGTTCTATATTCCTAGATCAGGAACATTACAGATTTGTTAATCCTAGTAAATACAGTCTGACACCAAGCTATGATTATACTAAGGAGAGTGCCTAAGCTGAGAAAGAAGTTTGATTAAATTTCCTGACAGGAGGATTAGATTTTGAGCCAGAGGATTTCCAAGCAAGGGAACAGGACAACAGGTGCTTCTGCTAGGATTTATAATCTAAAGGGAACCTAGAGAAAGGATATATAGAACACTCTTGGAAGAACAGAGGAAAATGTTACTGAGTTCAAGGATCAGAAAGAGTGGGGCATTCATCATTTAATAGAAATGCTAGAAGATCCAGATAAAAGCTACTCCACTGTGTCTGACCAAGGCTGTTCCACAACAAGGAATGAGGCAGAATAAAAGTGGAAAAATACATGTAGATTGAGTTATTGATTGTGACTAGCTATACATACCTTCTAACCAAGCTAAAGTACAGGAAAGTTATATTTAGAAGTCATAAAATGTGCATGTGGTAGGTGCTACATTTATCAATTCTCATAAGAGAATTACAAGTCTGAAGGAAAGTTCTAGAAAAAGGTATGTTCAGGAGAATAGAAATATGGGGCAGTCAATATTGGTCCTGTGCCTGATAGAACAGCAACACAAATCAACATTTGTGGCAAGGAGTAATAAGGAGAGACTGGCAAAAGAAATGCTACTACAGCTGATGCAGGCCAAAGGAAACTTGAAGTCACAGTGGGCCAACATATTAAAGCCTATACATTACATAGATAGCATCCAGCCATGGCAGCGCTAACAGGGCTGCAGCAAAAGTGAACAAGATAAATACAATCATGGAATATACCTCTTTTCAGAGGCCTCCATTTAATCATTAAAGTGGGTGGGTAGCTTGGTTTTGCTCCTTAAAGGAAAGCTTGCTATGTTTCAGTTGCTCAGCAAACAACTGTTAACACTCTCCATTTACCGCCTCAAAGGTCAACAAAGCTTTGTGCCGCATAAGCCTCTTGACAAAAGAGTTATGAGAGCTGGCACTGTACTTCTGTGTGTATCATTTTACTAGCAGCATATAATACCTATGATTGCTTTGGGAGGTGGGGTTTTTTTAAGCATTGTACAGAAGTCCAAGCAAACTGTGTATTTCTGGAGTTTAGAAAAAATCTAGTTTAAGAACATTTTCTTGTTAAAATCATGTTCATTTGAAATCTGACAGTTCTTGAAAATATATCCGAAGTAGCATAAACATTCATACTTTAATCGTAAATATCTGGATGTTTTATCCATCAATTGAGTTATATGTGTGGTAATAGAGGCCAGCTTTTTTTTTTATTTCTGGTAATATATTTCAATTGATTTCAATGCTTACTGATTGTTTTCAAGTGGGGTGGTTTTTTTGTTTTGTTTTCTTTCAGGCCTTTAGATAGTTTGCTTAGCTCAAGGGCAAAAGAAGCATTTCAAGTACGTATTCAACATAGCTGAAATGTTGCATGGTTTTACACATAAAGTGATCCAGGACTTTAGCTGTCCTCATTTGAGACGTTTAAGCTTATATCAGCCTTCTGTGTAGTAAGTAATAAGTAACTTAATGCTGCATTGACCTTCAAGGAGAGGCCGAGGGAAGTGGACTTGTTTGGGCTGGTGAAGAGGAGGCTAAAGGGTGATCTAATAACAGCCTACAATTACCTGAGGCATAGTTACAAAGATAATGATGCTAAACTCTTCCCAGCAGTATCAGATGAAAGAGTAAGCAGCAATGGACACCAATTGCAGCTTGGGAGGATCAGATTTGACATCAGGAAAAAGATTTTCAAATAGGAAGACAGGAACAATTTGCCTAGAAATTTTGTGAAAACTCTATCTATAGAGATTTTCCTCACTCAACTAGATAAAGCCATAGCTGGCCTGATTTACTGTTGGCAATAGTCCAGTTTCAGCTGGGACGATAGGGTAAGTGACCTTCAGAGATCACATCCAGCCTACATTTCTGTAATTCCATGAATTGTAAAAACAAATAGTTGAACACATAAATGAGGAGTCTGAGCAGATCTCAATCTTTTCATCCCAGAGAGGCGAACTCAAGCATGAGGGCTATCCTTTTGATGGAAAGAGTTATACTACGCTGTCACTATCCTGTTGGTGAGGCAGAATGAAAAGGAAATGGTCAAAGAATGCCGTTGTGGCCTTTGTGGCATACCCATTTTTTAGTGATTTCTGCTCTTTCAAGCTCTCTGGACCTTAGAGAGTAGACCCTAAGCTATTAAAATACTGCAGCAATGACCATGACAACTACATGAGAATATGCAAGTAAAAAGAAAAATGTTTATTCAACTCTTGCAGACTATTGACTAACCTACCTTTTGTGTAGTTCACACATAACCCAAGCCCTGGCTGATAGATTATGTGTAAAGAAGCAATGCTTTTCATTTCACCTTCCTTGAAATATGTGT
>NW_009623417.1:0-397 GCF_000690535.1 Cariama cristata
CCTTCCCGCCGAGCAGCTGGCTTTCTCTCAGCTGGGACGGACGTGGCCCCAGGTACTAGTCGTCATCACCGTCGGGAAGACCCGGAGACTCAATTTCTAGTTCTCCTTTTCTTCGTTATAGGAAGGTTGACAGCGAAATAAACTCACAGTCAGATGGTACCTGTCCGCATTCATGTTGCCATCGATTCTGCTGGGTTGAGGATTTGCCCACAAAATCCTGTCATTTGTCTCAGGTGTTCAAAGCCGAGAACAAGCCCTTTACCGTAGCTGCCGTGAAAGTACTGTCGAAGGTGCTTCGTTTCGGAGCTGGGGGGAGGGAGCAAGTGGTTTGTCCTGAGCTTTGTGTTCTGGGGCCTTGGCAGTCGGCTGGCTCGCACCGTGTCTGCCCACGGGCGCG
>NW_009623417.1:445-6003 GCF_000690535.1 Cariama cristata
AGGCTCTGTACTTGAAAGCAGGCGCTTTTTCTTAGCATACTAGCTTAGAGTCGTATGACATGGAGCTGCCTTTTTGCACGCTCGTCCCAAAAAAGGATGCAGAGAAGCAACAGTGTAAAAAGGTCTACGTTAGGAAGCAGAAAAGTAATGGTACAGCCCTGTAGTGCTAACCACACGCACATACATCTTCGGAAGTTAAATGGCATGCTTACTGTATACTTATGTTTTAAAGATGTTGTTTTGTAGCAAATCTTGGTACCTTATTTCTCTGGTAGAATTAAATATTCTGCTATAGTTATATAGTGCTTAATTTGTAGGGTTTTGCTTTTCTTAAGTAGCATGTTTAAAAGAGTTAATTTCAGATAACTGTAGTTAGTACATGTTAAAATATACTAACTGTGTTAAAAGATGCTAGAAATTATCAAATGTGAATGTATTCATATTGTGGCATAATGATTGCCTTAGAACAGCTGTGTGTAACATTCAATGTGACTTGTCCTATTTTGCTATCATTTACATGATATAAATTGAGTAAGTCACTAAGTAATCTCTTTTTTTACCTTACATTGCAGTGCATCGTTTGGTCTGCAGAGCTGCCTAGAAAGAAACACGGTATTTCAGTAATTCTAGACTTTTTATTACAAGCATTTCCGTGTGGTGCTTCAGATGGGAGAAGATTCTTAATTTCAACATCATGAAAATTCTTCTCAAACAAATGCCAGAGCTTACTTAAAACCACACACAACTAATTCCTGGCAGAGTTCGGCTTGTAAAGTTACATTTTTTAATTTAAAATATTTTTGGAGTTACTTTTTGTGCGTTTTTTTTTAATGAAATATTTAAAGTCTGAAACCCACTGGCGCAATATAATATAGATAACAACAGTCTGCATGCGTTCAAAGAGTCAAATAAGGCAAATTCATGACAGAAAGCATGTCAAAGATTATTAAAAACACAGCTACTGTAACAGTGCCAGATGCTCAAGGTTGCTGGTCATGAGCTGTTGGAAGCTTAGGGCATTCCTTAGCAAGGAAATACAGCAGTACCCTGTTCTAAACTTTTCTTTAGCCTTCTGCTGTTCATCTCTGTCAAAGGAAAGCTAACTGGATAGACCTTTGATCTGATCTGGTTACATTCTTAGGCTGTTCAGTAAGTACTAGATTTTCATCACAAGTTGAGATGGAGAAGAGATACATTAAGCTATTATTTTTTTGGCCAGAAGTAATGACAGCACAGAGAACAGGTGCATTGTGTCATCAGATATTTATCATCTGCTGTTTCCTACTCTCCCTAAAATACTTACTTCCACTCCTCAGTAGATTTACTACTCCAGTGATTTGGTTATGAGGGCTTTCTAGGAACATATAATAAAAATTTAAATTCAAGTACATTGATTTAAACTCTTATTCAGAGAATTAAGAGTGGAAAATAATTTAATACAAATTACCTGTTCATTATCAATTTCTAAACAAAAAGAATAAGATGCATAGTGTCTATAGATAATGCTTCCAGTGTGGCTAAATCTCTTTGCTGCCTTGAAATTTTGTTTCTCTCCTTCGTTGCTCTTCTTTATGTGCCTTCATGGCTTTATGTTAGTATGCAGCTTGGGGATAAATGGAATGTATATGTCTAGTCTCCTCAGAGTCCTGTGTGAATTCTAGGACACATCGTGAGATGGGACAGCATCTGCAGTACAGATAGTGCAGTTGGCTTTAAGCTCCGGTGAGATACGTAGCGTAGAGCAGAAGGAATGGAGCAACAGGTGAGAAAATGTTACAGAAAACCCTTTTTGTTCTCTCTTACATGTTAAAAAACTCCATGACAGAAAAGCCCTTTGAGAAGGATAAACTTGTAACGCATGAAATGAGATGTTTGAATCTGCAACCCGGAGCACAAAAGAGGCAGGAGGTAATTATAATAAAATAGTGCATATGGAGAAAACCAATGGTTTATCTGAGGTCTGTACTGTTCTCATTTGAGAGTATTAGGTCTGTACTATTTGTCCTTCCCGTTAGACTCACCTTGCCTGTAGGAGGACTGGAATCAGGCACATTATCCGCTATCTCGTCTATTCAAGGGAAGTGAAAGAATTCTTATAAAAGGCAACTGGAGTATGAAGTAACCTCCCTGATGCATTTTCTTTTGACTATTTACAGGAGATGTTCTATTTTTAAAGTTTTATCTATGTTGGTTAAAATATGTGATAAATAATACGCTGTAATCTCTTTATGTGTAAAAATAGAGGTGGCTATAGTGCCAGTAAAGGGTACACCAAGACCCTTTAGCAAAAGCTATCAGCAGTTAGCCAAAAAGCAAACCAGGACTGCTTTGTTTCTATCTAGAAATTGCCAGGAGGTCATAATTGTTGTTGTGTTACAACTGGGAGGATGAATACCTATTTCTTAATTTCCAGATTGGAGTACCACAGTTATTTTCTATTGGGTTACAATTTAAGAATAGTCAGAAAGCTTAGCTAAGTAAAGTGTGACCATCCCCCAACTCTACACTTTTTTTTTTAATCAATTCTTTGATTTAATTCCTTTCAGTTCATTTCCAAATTACTTCAAAAGGTGATTTTTAACTTGGTCTTTTTTTGTTGGTTGTTTGTTTCCTTTCTGTATTTTCCTGGTCATTTTACTATGACATAATTAGTAGATTTTAATATTCACTTTTATATCACAAACCATGTGACCACTTTTCATTACGTAGCAGTCAGTAATTTTTAATTAAATTTGGAGATAATACAGCCAGATTCTTAGCACAGGTATTTCATGAGGATGAATAATAAGTGGAATAATTCGAGACCTTTATATTATTGTGGTGCCATTTTGGCTATTATCTGCATTTTAGGAGTGCTTCTTCCTGAGTCAATATGTATAGAGCTTCCACATCTTGATTTTTATATCAGGAGACACTGATATAGATGAGAAACAGATGGACAGGCAGAGGAGAGAAACCAATTTCTTAGACAAAAAGAGCAGCTTGACCTAAGGAATGCAGAATGTGATGAGGGGGGAACTGATAAACCAAAAGTTAGACTCTTGATAGTACTATTATATGAGCTCGTAAATCTGCACGCTTGCTAGTTACTAAGATCCTTGAAGTGCAACTGAAGACTGCTAAAGAGGAACACCTACCCCTGAACATCATTAGGCTGGAAAGTTGCCACATGAAGTATAAAGTCAGCAGAAATCAGCAGTAACTGGGGGAAAGGTAAAGGTGGCAGGGGGAGATTGCGACCACCAACTCAATTGAAGACTGAAAAGACTTGCCCCCCCACATGCCTGTAAGGAGCATGCGTGCTAATTTACGTAGCAAGTGAGGCTAATTTAATATAAGTAACCAATAACAAATGATAGTGTAATTACTAACCAATAAATGTAAATTTGGGTGGGTTTTTGCTAATAATGCAACAGGGTAAATAAGCTGTAGTTTTTGTGTGGAGTTGAGCCAGTTTTGTGGGATATCACCTGGCTCCCAGCTTTGCACAAACCCGTAATAAAATAAATACCTTGACCCTGTGTGAATTGGCTTGCATACCAGGTGAAGATCCCACTTTTCAGGACAACACCACTAGTGCTCCCTCTCTCTGGGGCTCTGCCAAAGGACATCAAGAAGAAGTGGCTGGACTGTAGCCGAGTCATGCACTAAGAGGTATGAAGTTTGGGTGCAAACATTGTAAGCATATCCTGGTAATTCACAGTAAGCCACTGCCATAACTACCTGACATAATTACACAAGACCAATATCACAAAATCACAGGATGCTCGGGGTTGGCAGGGCCCTCTGGAGATCATCTGGTCCAACCCCCCTGCCAAAGCAGGGTCACCTACAGCAGTTGCACAGGATGGCATCCAGGCGGGTTTGAATCTCCCCAGAGAAGGAGACCCCACAGCCTCTCTGGGCAGCCTGTGCCAGGGCTCGGCCACCCTCACGGTACAGAAGTCCTTCCTCACGTTCAGGTGGGACTGCCTGAGCTTCAGTTTGTGCCCGGTGCCCCTTAACCTGTCGCTGGGCACCACTGAAAAGGGTCTGGCCCCATCCCCTTGACACCCGCCCTTAAGGTATTTATAAACATCGATGAGATCCCCTCTCAGCCTTCTCTTCTCCAGGCTGAACAGACCCAGTTCCCTCAGCCCTTCCTCATCAGGGAGGTGCTCCAGTCCCCTCATCATCTTTGTTGCCCACCACTGGACTCTCTCCAGTAGTTTTGCTTTCTGCTTCAGAAATCGCCACAGGTTCGCTATAGGGTTTTCTTTCCTTGCCTACCTAAAGTTTTCAGATGGGTTTTATTTCTGTTTATTAATATTCATAAAAGCAAGACAGTTACTTAATTTCAGTGGACTGTGTGGACAGGAGTAGGCAGGGGAAGAGGTAGAGAACAGGAAGGAGTCTACTGCTGAATTCTTTACAGGTCCTTGTATATATTTGTAATGTTTCCAGTGCTTCGTAAACTGAAGGACCTTCTGTTCTGAAATACACAGTATGTGTGAGTTAATCAGTAGCTGGGCCTGCAGCATAAGAATTTGTTGCACCTATCATTTGCATCGTTTGCCACCCTTATGGCCTCTTTTAGTATTCGTCTTTCATTCAGCTAAGGATGACTGCAAGAAACATCTTTGGAAACTCACCAGCAATGCTGCACTTCAGAACGATGTGTTCAGTCCATCAGGATTGGAACACCCTAGCAGTACAGAATTTCAATTTAGCTCAAAGTGCAAAGGGCTTAGGTTTAAAATTGAATTTATATCTGTAAGCCTTTATATTGTCTTCATGACTATGGAGACTTACCTCGTAGAGTCTGCCATGACTAAGCAGTTGGAGGGAAATCATGAAGGCCTAAACGCTTCAGTTAGTATTCCTTGATGTCAGCGCAGTCAGGGAGCTTCCAGGTGGTTTTGACTCTCTCTCTTTTCTGGACTGTTGTTCTCTGGTTTATTTTTTTTTTAATCATAAAACTGTGCCTGGTGACACGGTGAAATGCATCTCAAAAGATAATTGTTCATACCCTAGCCTGTGGGCTTCTTTCTGCATTGGCAGATGCAATCCAAATGTCCTTTGGCATTTTGTTCTGTGTGAGCCCAAAGCTTTAGTCACTGGTGGCGTATGCTTTATTTCAAAAGGTTTCATGTTACAAGCTCTCAAGATGGGGACAGAAATCACCGGTGATAGCATTTCTTAGCAGTGCTTTTATCTACAGGAAGCTATCAATCATTGCCTTTGTTAACCAGTGCTCCTGGTTTGGCGGTGACACCCGTGGGCTCTCCGAGAAGTGGTTTGATATGGTGTATGCTTAATAATGAAAGTGTGCATTACATGCTTAAAGGCACTGATTTTGGGGGGGAGTAAGAGATTTGTGCTATGGCATAAGCCGCAGCAGTAACGCTGTTAAAAGGTTAGGGTTATTACTGCAGTCTTTCCCGGGGGAAGATGTTTTTACTTTCTTTCAGAGACAAACTTTGGTGCAGACCGTTCCAGCTCCCTTGCGCTTTTGTAACGCCTGCTGCCGCGGCTGTTTCCTGACAGGACAGACACGGACCTGCTGCGGGGTGCTCCCG
>NW_009623418.1:0-26030 GCF_000690535.1 Cariama cristata
GCCGGGACCTGCAAACGCCCCGGCGCTTGCTTTGCCGCGAACAAAAGCTGCTGGAATGACTCAAGGGGGAAATTTTAAATGCTGCTTTTTGAGTTTCGGGGAGTGGGGGTAGTACAGCTTTGCTCGGAGCTACATTTCTGTAAGGGGCTCCTTGGCTTCCCCGCGGCAGTCAGCAATTTCTTAGAGACATTTAAAACAAAAACAGAAGAGAAACGTGAGTGGCAGCTATGAGAAGAATGACCTGTGTTGAAACGCGCCTAGAGATAGGAACAAACGTGGTGTATTTTATTCATATGGCGCTGCCCGTAATGAGAGAAACACAAACGATTTCCTAATTAATAGAGGATTAAATTGATTCAGGTGTGGGTTAAACACAGCCCACTGGGAGGGGGTATTGGGCCAGAATGTGTGCTTGAGGCACTGGATGTCTTCTCGGAGAGCTGGCTCCAGCTGAAACACAGGACATTTTGGGGGAGCAGGGTGCTTTCCTCATGCCAGCTGGAACCTGTTAGGACACAGGGCTCACGGCGGGGCCTAAACTCATCTTCTCCAAAGCTACTTGGAGTTCCCTCACTCCTGAGCAACATTCTGCTTCTGAAAAGTTGGTTGCGGTTTTCCCATAATTTCTGCCTTCCAAAGAAATACTCAAAGTGGGGTGATTTCAAAAGATGTGGCTGGAGATGCAAACTGATAGATGTCTAGCTAAGAATAGAGGTCTAGAAAAATAGTCTTTCTAAGCCTAGTCAAATGTGATTTTTCATGTTATGCTGTGATGTTGTAGCAATGCAGTGAATAACAGCAAACCAGTACGTAGTATTTGTGGGTATATTCATAGGGTTTATCTTCAGGTAGCGGAGGTGACTAAGCTGAGGCAGGTCTCCATAGGCTGTGTAGCTGATGAAGAGCAGTTTCTTCAGAGGTCAGGTCAGAGCAGGACTTGACATGAATTTTCCTCAAGAGGAATGTTTTCATAACTGGACAATTAGGGAGCCCACCCTTCTATGTTTGATATCTAACTTCACTGGTATGAATATCACTTAGCTTTCTTCTTCCTTCCCCACCTTCTATTTGTGTCAAGTCTGTAGTATAACCATACCTTTATTTGGGTACTGTCTGCTTAAATTCTCTGTTTCTTTATGTACAGATCTTCAAGTTCATGTTAGAACAGATTTCACGTCCACCGAAAGCACACTGATTTCACTTCACTGAATGGTGGAAACTGAGTCAAGAGAAACAGCTCAAGCTGGAAGTCCAAAAACGAACATAGGTAAGGAACAAATCTTTCTGAATTTCAGGAGAGTCATTTTTCTCTCTCTCTGTGGCAACTGAATATATCAACATCACAAGCAATTAGATCCTGTAAGAAACAGGGCAGAAAATAATCAAGGTAGAATTCCCACAGCCCTCTCTTCAATTTAGAGAAGTGGCTGTGGAGTAAATTCATTCTAGGGAATAAATTCCAGGGGGGAAAACAATCCAAATTTTAAAAGCAGTCTGGAACATTTACTCACTTAATGAATTTTAATACACCAACCTTACACATAATAAATGAAGAAATGGGTCATGGTTTGATTCAGCAGGGAGAGCAGGGAAGGGACAAGATGCCAGGAAGAGGAGGGCTCCTTGGGGCTGGACAGCTCCTTTTCTTCCTCCTCCACACTCCCAAGGAAGAGCTGCTAGGCCTTGGTGGCTTCCTCAAACTCTCTTTCTGGAAAGACTCAACCCTAGAGTATCTGGATTTCCTCTTTCACATTTGTTGTTCCTTGAGAAGTGCTGTAGAAGTGTGAGCAATGATCTTTTCCCTGAACCTTTGACTGAGCTGTGTAGATGTCCTCGGCTCCTCATTTTCCCCCAAAAACCCGAAAGTTCAGACTTGTTTCCCAGGTCCAAGACCCAAAACCTTTTGTTGTCTTCACTCTGGCAAAAGATACAGCAAGATTCAAAACTCCCCTTTTCTGCTATTTGTCATATACTTAGGTTTTATCTAAATACTGTATTACTGTATTCTCAATGATAAAATATATCCAAAAGGCCACTAGGAGAAGTGACCTGGGCTGTGGTGTTGCTTTGTTTCAATCGGACTGGTAATGGTTACTGATCAGAAACTCTGACATGGTTGCAGTACCGCTTTAGTGCCATCAAATTCCTTTGGTCTGAATATTTGTACCTAGATAAGTGAACGAATTATAGTTGAATGATTGAACTGAAACTATGGTTTAGCAGAGAGATAACCAAGAGAGCTGCAAATGAGTTTGCTTTGGTACTGCAAGTAATCTCACAGCAAACAAGGCTGCATGATGTCTATGAGCATTAAGTGACTCTTAGGGAAGCAGAAATGGATGAGATAATTCACAGTGCCTGAGTTCACTGAGCTGGCTGATGGCTGGCACAATAAGATCTGAAGTGAGATTTCGGGTGAAATAAACCCTTGGACACTTGTTATATGCCCTGCCTTAAGGCAGAGACCTTGGAAAATCTGTAGCCTGGCAGTTCTGGTAAGACCTCCACCTCAGAGCAGGACATACCTGCACAGATAGGAAATGCACAAACCTAGGGAGTGGGAGTGGTGAAACAGGACCGGTTCTGCTACCAAGGGACTTTTGGTAGCTTCAGGGTCAGGATTTGTTCATTACTGCATGTCTCAAGCATTTAGAAAGGCCCTGTTACAAGCCATGTTATCTCTCCAGGAGATGATCATGATCACACAGAGGAAAAGGTCTTTATAACTCAAAATCAAAGGCATTTGGAAAGAACAGTGAACAAAGTGAAACGCCTGCTGAAAGACTCTCAGTGGAACTTACTTGCCCAGTAGATACTGATTAATGACAAGCCATGGGGCTTAAGAGAGAAACTCTTGTACAGGCCCATGAACAAGTTGTGTATTTTGAGAGCCCCTTTCTGCTTTCCACTGTTTAGTTTTTTCCTTATACATGTCTGTGGTTTCATCACTTTGTTCTCTTTATCTGAATTTGGCAGAGGTGTGGGCAGGGTGGAAGGACGGAGGACTTGCAAAGAAAAGAAAGGTGCTACAGGAAGTGGTATGGGTGACCTTGTAGAAAACACTTTACCTGCTCCATAGGAGTACAGCATTTAAACAAGAAAATGCAATTCACAAAATCTACAGTCATTCTCTCATTTACATAGTCAGAGCTGTTAATAATAGGGCTTTATATATTTCCCTTGTCTGTACCTGGATTATAGCACAGAGTAAAGAAAATATACGCACCTATTATGAGCTGCTCATGTGATCCAAGCCTGTTGAACCCCTTGCAGTCGTATAGTACTTATCTCAAACAGAGGTCAGATGCAGTGGATCCAGCCCTGAAGAGCTAGTAGGATCTGATCCACAGTCAGGCAGTTCTTGGTTTACTGTGATTCTGTGATTTAGTTTTCAGTTGCTGATGAAAATCTTGCTGATTCTTTTAATTTATAGTTGAAGTAACTTGAATGTTTCAGATGAATCGGCTAGCCTGACTTAGCAAATTTAGAAAAGATAACATTCCATTCCAACTACATAAGGACACCGACTCTTTTAAAGAAATACAGGGTTTTCATCTCATGGTGATGTGCTGAAAGAGATTGTGAGGTTCACATTGTTTGCAGAAGTTGTCAGGGTGGAGGTATTATTAGTTCCAGTGTTCATTTTTACAGCTGATGAGAAAATATTAAAACTAAAGAGAAATACCATCCACCACACATTGATTCTGGTGGTTCATTAGTAAACTCCAAAAGGATAGAATTCATGGAGAGTTAAGTGAGTTAAGTAACCCTGTAAATATTAGTAAAAAGAACTGCCACAGAAGTGCTGTTTTATCAGGAAAAATTTCCCTTACTGTGGTACCTTGATGTTCCACATTGATTTTCTCAGTCAGGGATGCTCACTAGCCTAATAGGAATCTCCACCTGCTTAAAATTGCAAGCATGCTTAGAAATCTGCCCTAAACCTGAAATCCTGGCTCTGTGAGCTCTTGTGCGAGCTGCTCCTGAAGGTAGTAGGGCTTAGTGCAGGGGGAGCAGTCCCTTCTGTTAAAGGCACTTTCAGAGTCAGAGCTCAGATACACCTGAGGCCTCATACTGCCGTAAGTCTGGTAGTTGTGTGGAACACTTTCTGGTTTGTATGACATATAAGTAGTATCAGAATTAGTCCTTTGACTAGTAAAATGTCTGTTTTGCCAACATGGCTTCCCATGAAATAGAAAAATCATTTACAAGTCCTTTCTACTTGTGGTGCATTAAGAACAGAGAGGTCTAAATTTGCATATGAGCAGTTATGTGTGCCTAAACCTCTGTCATCTCACACAAAAGAGCAGGGTTAAGCCTCATATTCAGTATTTAGTTAGTGATTAAGAATACAAAAGCTAAGAAAACATCTTGATCCTTTTGACATGACTTGTCATGTCTGTAATGATAATAGTTTTTTGGTTGGGTTTTTTTAAAAGAAATTCTCTTGTCACTGAATTAAGTAGCCTCAACTATGGGTATAGAATATAAAGAATACAGCTAAATTTACAATTGCTTTGTGTATTGGAATGCAGCATCAAAATCAAACTGTATTGGGTTACAATAAATTTTGGATTATGGCAGAAAGGATTTCAAGTCAGTCATAAAAGGTGTTACAACTTTAAGGGAAATTTTCCAGTATAAAGTTGTTTTGGAATATTCTACCTTCACCTTTAAAAACACTGGCATTTTTACAGTAAAAGTTTTTGTATTCTCCCTTTGATATTAGCCAAGGTAATTTTTTAAATCAGTTTACTTCTAGCTCTTGAGATAAGAAGAGGTATGACTGAATAAAGCAATAGATTTTTAAATGTAAACCAATAGATCTCAGAAGTTACATTATCACCATTCATAAAGTTAAAAATACACAGCTCGCTTTTTAATCTTATTCTCTCAAATTACAGCTTGTATGAGGCCCAGGGATTTCCAGAGTAGCTGATTTTAAGTCGAATGTGATTCATAAAAATTCTTGTACTTTAATGACTCTTGATTACTTGTCAGTTGTTTGTGGTTGGAATCTGAAGCAAATGGTGATCTCATTTCCTTTAGGTATAATTCAGCTACTCAGGTTTCTTTGTTTATTTAAAATGTTGTTCCTTTTCCTTGCTGCCTACTGGTTTTCTCTTATCTGTGTTATGTGTGGGTAGAAGTAGCCGAGTGTATCAGTTGAGGGTCACTGGACTCTCTTCGGATGCTTGTTGACACTACTTCTTGCTTTGCCAGCAGGAGTAGCCAGCCCTTATCTCTGAACTAAGCCAGTGTAATCAAAAACTTGCAAACTTGCTTCTGTCACAACAAGCAACCAACTGCTGTTGGCTCAGCTGTTTATTACACTAGGAGAGAATGTGATTGAAGCTTTAAACAGTACAATCCCTCTCAAGCACAGTTTTGTTGGATACCCCAGCTGCATTCTCCAAAGCAACTGACTGCGGTAGAAGTTGACTCTAGGTACAGGCTGAGCACCTTGAGCACCTGAGAAATCCCCTGTCACTGGGCCCATTTCATTCAGGCGTAGAAAGCAGCTACTTGACGAATGTTCTTTTTCTGTATACAATGTTTTGTTGTTTCAGTGAGCTGTCCGGATACGGATATTTTTTCAAACAGCAATGATCACATCTGAGGATTTCTTCACCAACTTGATGTGCACCTGCTTTTAAACTATGCATTGTATCTCATTTGCCACTTATGAAAATCCAATGATTATGAAAATTACCAATCTTTTTGATGTTTGTTGAAGTTGCTCTACTGAGACAGCTAATAGCTAAAGCAAAGATTAGTCTGAGCTCCAGATGTTGCATCCAGATCCTAAGTAGCTTAAAATTATTTTTGCGTTTAGGTCTAGGCCTATCTTTAGTTTCTAGTTGCTTTTAGAATGGAGGGAATCCCAGAAAAGATTTCTGAGTCTGGACCTAGAAAGCAGAAAGTGAATACAGACTTTTTTAGGGATTAAGCTGTGCTGCTTTTGGTGATCTTAAGTTCTGATGTAGGGTATCTTTCAAGGGAATCCTATGTCTGCCTGCCATTTACTGATCTGGAATAGCACATTGAAATCTAACATTGGAAATTTACAGAAACAACTGGCTTGTACTATTCTTTCTGCAGTGTGTCAGTCAATCAGATTCACATTCCACAGGAAAACCAACAAACTGAAAGCATGCCAGTTGGCAGACTTGTGGAGAAAAAAGATTTGCTAAAAACTGGGAAGAACGCAAATTTGGGGAGATGAGTTTTGCATGCTGTATCCCAGCGATGGTGTATCCAGGGAAGCAGCATACTCTAACCCCCTGTGCAATGCAGCCCAGGTGAGAAAATTGGCACTGCTCATCTCTGCGAGAGGCTGCCTGGGAAGATCATTCAGGATTCCACTCCTTCCTCCTCTGTCTTTGGCTTTCCTACTCAGGAAGGAAGATAAATACCTAAACTAACATAGACAGTTCCTACCTACAGGGAAGGAAGTGGTAATTTTACAGGCTGCCCTGCCAAGCAGCGCTAATACCATAATACCTATCTTAGTGGAGAGACAATTAATTGTTCCTGCTCTCAGTAGGGTGTGACACTGCCTGGTCTCATCAGTTAGGCCTCGAGGGAGAAAACAGCATCTTGTGTAGGTCTCGAACCTCTCAGGTAGAATCCAGGGGTGCAGGATCAGTGGCAGAGGACCCTGTCCGTCCAGAGGGTAGCAGCTGGGCTGAGTGTATGCCTTGCTGCTCACCGGAGATGCAGATCGCTTGCAGCCATGGCACAGAATTTTGCTACAATCCATAAATACAGGATTGTTTTGACTGTAAATATACAGGTACCATAATGGTGGGCTGCAGTATAAATTTCTAAAGCATTAATTATCTAAATAAAAAGAAGCTACAGAAAAAATAACTCTGTAATCATATCATTAATGACATTAGTCATGGACCATTCTAAGAAGTTCTGAAAAAGCTCTGAAGAAAGAAGACAGCCCTGTGCATTTACTGCTGAAGGAAAAGGATACCAAAGGCAGAAAGATGGAAGTGTAGGGAGCCCATAGGGCAGTACTGCCTAGTGTGTCAGGCAGAGTCTCAATACACTTGCAAGTGAACAGTTGTTGAAAAATTCAGAGGAAAAAGCGTTTTAAGGAGAAAAAATAAGTTCCTTCCTGGGTGCTGTGGAACAACAGCATTCTTCCTGAATAAGCTCATAAAGAAACTGTGCTGAGAAGAAAGGGGAAACAGAATTAATTTGGGTACTCTAATAATAGCATGTTATCTTGGGTGCTCTAACAATAGTACTGTATCTTTTCTCCCCCTCCCACTTCTTCGAATGTTTTGGCTGCAGTTTTCCTTTTTTTTCTAGTCAGCTTCCTGTAACATTTCTAGTATAGACACTGTGCTACTTTTCCTAATCTTTGTTCACTGATTGTTGTTTAAAGTTTACAGAGTTTAAGTAAATACATCTCTAAAGAAAGTTGTGCTTGCTCTCCTGCAGGAGACTTTATCACCAATCCTGCCTATGGCAGTTGCAGCTTTTATTGATGGACAAAGAAGACAAAAAAAAAAAAAAAAAAAAAAGGAGGAAAAAGAGATTACAGAGCCTTCTTGTATATGATAAGTACAACGGGAAAAAAACCTTTTAAAAACACTTTTTGTTTGCAAAATAGGCCCTTTTTTCATCCTTGTGCAAAGTCTTCCAGAGGGAGGTTCTGGCATACAGTGACCTATCATCAGTGCCACCAAGGGTATTCCTGCCAGAAAGCAGAAATACTTACTTTCTGTGTCCCTCCTCTGTCTCTAGGGCTTTTTCTTGGCAATACTGACCACTTCTGCCATTCTGTGATTTTGGTTAGAACTATTGGAAATTACAGTGTTTTATTTCTTCTGAAATGTATGTGGGTTTTGAGCAAAATATCTCAAATTGAGATACAAAAAAGCCTCCATCATTGGGAGGTTTTGCAACAGCTTTGGAGTGCATCTTCCCTTTGTTCCCCAAGAGGTGTCAGGAATATGCTCAGTTGTCTCTGTGGATCAAGCAGTGAGTGAGGCAGGCATTTACAGGGGGGATGGAGAAGGCAAGGTGTAAAGCAGAGTCCATGCTAATAAATCTGTAAGGCTCAGCATCTTGGGCTGCATGCTGGTACTGTTGTAGTCATGATCAGAAAGGCAGGGTGGAAGGTGGCAAGGAAGAGAAGGGGGGGAAGAGGCAATGTTAAGTGTCATTTGCTTTTCAGAAACTGCTGTAGTTTAGCCAGGAGAAAGGTAAAAAAGAAGTGTTATTAAGTAAGGAGTTGTCAGGAATGGAAGCAGAAGACAGTAGCAAATGAAGGTTGTGCTGGAGAAGGTTGAAAGCCGCTTATCCATGGAGTTAATATCAGAAAAGTTAGCAAATGGACACTGGAGGTTGACCACACAGGTTATTCAGGAGGAGTCGGCATCCAAAGGACGAATGCAAGAGGATAGGCCTAGAGGTCATATGTCATGAGGTGCTCTGAGAGTGAAAACAAATTATGTGTGGCTGTCTTAGTGAAGAACAGACGGATGATACAGGATGACTTGATCAAAGAGAATTCCATAAGAGAAGCCTTTGCAGGAGCTTTTCTGAGTGCAGACAAGAGAAGCAGAATTGCATTTGTCAAGGCTTCTGGCAGGCAGAAAAGCTGCATTGCTTTCAATGATAAGAGAAAGAAGATGGAGGACATTGGGTTTGGACCCAAAAGGACTAGGAAAGATGGAGCTCTGTTATAATTAAGTTGAGTTTGATCTTATGAAAGGTCTTTCAAAAGATGATACCAGAGAGATGTGCAGATTTACTCTTCGCCAGAGTGAAGGAGGTTTACAGTAGAGGTGTAACATCACCTGCAAATTAGTTTGTGTTTCCAAGTGAGATATAAAATGAAGAAAAAAAGAGAACCAAAAAAGAGCCATTTCAAGGCAAGAAGTGTTGAGTTAGAAGAGTACAAAGAGAGGCAGTGAAGGAGAGCTGCGCAGTGTGGCCAGTGACGTGCAAAGGGAGCTCCCAAGCCCAGGAGAAAAAGGACAGACCTCTGCTCCTGAACACTTCTGGTGAGAATATCTTATACTCCATGCAAAGGACAGAGGAAGACTGGAGAAAGCCTGAAGTGGAGTTGGAGGAGAAACTCCACTGTTAAATTTGCATTTGGTGAGCTCTGAAGTGATCAATGTGTGAAGGAGTTGCAAGTAGTGTAAAGAGTGGGATATTCTTAAGGTAAGACGGACTATAGGAAATAATTGGTTTTTTGCTCCCGGCACCTGATGATGAACATTCATGCTGTAGTCCAATAGGAAAGCTTTTGCCAGCCTATGTGAATTCCCCTGAGACAAATGGAAATTTCTAATACAGTCTGTGTAACACGATTTGTTATATGGAACTACTTCTATGAATAAGCATTACTCAGTGGGAGTAAGGAGCATCAGGACAAATCCTAGGCTACTGTATTATGCTGTACTGAATATTACTTAAAACTACCTAAAACTACCTTATGCTGCACTGAATATTATTTAAAAGAAATCTTGGGGAGGTCCTTGTCTTCCATTCATTTCAATGGAATAGGTCTGGGTATCAGACTAAATCAGATGTGAACCCTCTTCTGAAATACACATCTGTAAGCTCAGTTACTCCATAACATGTTTATACTGGTGTAACAGGGATAAACATTTGGCCTATAATAACTCATCATTGTTTTCTTGTATCCACAAAATTATACAAAAAGTCCACTGTAGAACATATGTTCCAATGGAACAGCTTTTCCTGGAAAGCTACCCAGATACTCATTGTCTCTTGGACCTCGTACATCTCCCATTTCTCTCTCTGCAGGGCCTCGTTCTCATCAGGAAAAGGTGGAGAATGACTCCTGCCCTAGGCCACCCTCTTCACTGCAAAAGCTAGAAGTTCATGCCTTAGGCTGACAAGGGCCTGGAATCCCAATCTTTCCTTTCAGGGTAACTGTGAAAAGTGGGTGCTGCTACTACTGGCTCTTCTGTCAAGCTCCTGCTATTAGGAGATAACTTGATATGAGTCTTAAGGGGGCAAAGGGTGTTTCTAGTGCAGGTACTGAATGTCAGCTGTGCAATGGTTCTACAAAAGCACGTGGTCATATACCATAGGACCTGTTAAAAGTTTTTAGGGGTGCTCTTGTTGGACATAAGGACAGTAAATACCTACTGTAGGCATTCTGAAGCAGGCCAAGCACCTTTTTTTTCTTTTTTTTTTTTTTTTGTAATGTTTCCATGCCCACATTTGATATGTGTGGAAATTAAGCTCATAAGAGTGATGATTTTCAAGCTAAATTCCAACAAAGGCAATGTAGGCTACTAGGTCACTTGCTTGCTTCAGATAGTTGTAGGTGATTAACGCTATTCCTCTGCCTTTCGTTCTTCCCACTGTGTGATTCATATTGAAAAAGGAATTTATCTTGTCTTTGGCAGTCTGGTGATATATTAGTAGGTGATTCCACAATAGTATTCAGTGCCAGGCAGAGGTGTTTGCTTTGATCCTCAAAGTATGCCACTACATTAACATGAGATAATTCCTGAAAGTGAGGTTCATTAAACCAACAGTGCTGCACAGTTACAATTTCACAGCTCTCAGTTCTGGAGCAAGATAATTTGGCACACTTGAACCTCTGTGTTTCTCTGCATTGCCTTCTATAGGCATGTTTGTTCTCTCCCTAGCTGTGATAAGTACTGAGAAGACTGATTCCTCAAAAAAATGAGAAAATACAGAAAAAAAGGAAAGACAAAATCATTTAAGGAACATAAGGAAACCACAGTTTGAGCATGTGACATGCAAATCTGTGCGAGTATATGTCAAGTATTATAACTTGAAACAGTTTGTGTAAGTAACTTCAGACTAGACACACAGGCAAACTTTACCTTAAGTATCTTCAAAAGTCTATCAAAATTATAAATATAAGTTCTAATATATATCTATGTAGTATAGATACTTCAAAAGGCAAAAGAAATACTATAAGCTATGTTTTGGTTATTAATAACTGACATTAAAATTTTCCAGCAATTTAATAAAAGTGAAAATAAGAATAGATACTTAAATACCTGGTGCAACTTTCATGTTATGAGGGGATTTCTTCAGATGTTTGATGGACCTGTTAGAGCCAGTAGAGTCCCAGGAGCTCTGAGGCAGCATCATGTTGGGTTGTGGCTATGGGAAATTCCACAATAATGTACTTAGAAGCTGAAGTTTTGCATATGTAAGAATATGGTGAATGCTATGGATCTATTTGGACTGCCTGTATAAGCTAAAAATGATATCCACTCGAAAGAATTGGTTCAGATCTTAATGCCTGCCACATATGCAGCCCGCCTTATGTCATCTGAGAATTTCTGATTTGAATTTTCAAGTTTGCCAGTGGTTTTTGTTTTCACCATTTGGGTATGGGATAAGAGGTCAGTGCTGTTACTCTACCAGCAAAAGAATGTCCTGGTTCCTTGTGCACTAAACTTAAGAAGGAAATTTGAATGTGTTAGCTGTTCATGGTTAGGCTTATACAGTTGTCTTCTCATATCACTATTCTCCTTTTGGACAAACTTCTTCAGAAATCTAGTTAATTGAGCCTCCAGACTAATTAAATCGTCGGTCACTCTTAGAATGAAAAGTGACTTACTACCAATTAAAGCAGATACTTGGTGTGAAATATTGGCTTCTTTTGCAGGCATGCAGGTAGTCAAATGTATTTTAAACAAGCTCTCAAATGAGAATAGTTACAGCTGGACTAACAATGAGAAATCTAAACAGAAGCATCTACTACTTCTGATTACAGCTTTATTGCACGCATATTCCTAGTACTTTGCAAACATTTTTATAAGCACAACTTGCCAAAACTTTTGCTAATAGAAATCTTAGCAGGAGAGTCACGAAACTGTAGGAGAGTCCCTAGGCTTGGCTAGATTGCAGAAACAGCTCTGCTGTCCCGTGTACAGCTGAAGTGGTTAGTACTGGCATGCAAGCATGACCTCATGATAAACTCACTGATCCTCACTAGGAATTAACCATTTAACTGGTTGCAGCTCACAGTCTATCACTAAGAGGAAGAGAGTGCTGTCTGTCTTTTGCATATCACAAGGACAAGTACATTTACCAGCATTATTGACCAGAGACTTAGCAATGAATTTATGAGCTGGGACGGTCATGTGCAACATGTGCACGTGAAATTATATGTGTAATTTCTGATAATAGTACCATGTAAAATTCCCCCACTAGTACTTTATTTGTTTTAAAATGTGTAATATTATAGTGACCTAAGAGTTGCTTGTTTTGCTTTTCTCTGTTTCTAAAAGTGTTGTACAACCTAAGATACGGAAATCCAGCGCTCTCAGAAAGTTTTAGCTATCATGATTTCCTGAAAAGGAAAAATCAACCTATTTAATAAGATGTCCATTCTGTTATAATGAATTGCTTTGCAGCACCATTGAAGAAGGACACGAAGCAAGAGAAGCACAAAGATAAACATGCTTTCTGTTTTTTCATTTGAAAATACTTAGTCTTCCTAAGAAAAATGAGTATCGTGTAACACATGTGAAATGCTACTGTATTTGAATAACCTCATTCAAAGTCAGTGGAATGGAATAGTGTATTTCGTTGAAACGCTACGCAAACTGAGTATGTTCTGCAACTTTGTTGTCTTAAGTTGTGAGGTTGATTCTCAGCTAACCAGCCAAGCACTCCTTCAAAATACTATAGGCAGAAACAGTCCCGCAGGAAGTGGTGTTTGTGATTCAGTAAACGGCACCTTGCCCACTGAGTCAGTGTTGAGCCAGTGTCCAAACGTGTTTCTAGAGTGTGGAATATAAAACTAAAGTCCTGACTGTTTGTGGCCACTGGGAAATTCATTGAACTATTGACGAGAACAGGGATATTAACCACAACATCCCAGATTCCAGACAGGGATAATTACAACTTTCCCCCACTTACTTCATTGGGAGAGTAATTCTTCTCCTTTCCTCTAAGCCTGTACCTTTTTCCTGCGCTTAGCTGGTCACCATCCTCTAGGCATGTTGGAAGGATGAGTGCCACAACCCAGATGTGTAGTCTTTCTTTCTGTGGGCACTACTGGAAGTGTCAGGCTTGGCATCTGCAGTTTTGCAAACCCGTGACTTATCCCACTTGGAGACTGTCTTTCAGACAGACATCAGTGTAACTTGGCTGAGGTTTTTCAGCTAGTTCAGTTTTGCAACTGAAGGGATACACTGAGGCATTTGCAGTACATTTCCTCTTGGGACTCGTGAGCCAGTAGATGTGCACAGTGACTCAGAACTGTGTTATCTAAACAAAGCCTTAATTTACAGATAGGAATTGAACAAACCTCAGCAAAGTTTAAACTGAAGATGCTCCGCATATTTGATCTTTCCTACCGGCTTTCACATGTCCAGTACAGAATTGTTCTCTACTCTTTACAATTTAAGAAAAATAAGTCCTCAAAACAGATATCTAATGTCATTCATCCACACACTAATTTGTGTGAAGGTTTGTGGCAGTAAATTTTGGTGCCTGGATTTACAAAGTCATGCCAGAAGCTGCTATGAAAGATCACAGCTTCAAATCTGGAGTTGTCCAACAGGCTGTATAGGTGCTGTGATCCTGCGTGTAGTTGACAACGTAGTGCTTTGAATTGTAAATATTTTTCATGTTTAATTGTTCACAGAAGTCTTTTATAGTTTTCCTGATTTTCATTTTTTGTAATTACGAAAAATATCTACATGCATTTGACTTAATTTTGGGGAAATTTTAGTATGACTCTTGGTAACATTTGTTTTGGATCTGGTACCATTGTTGTTAAAATCATTACTAGTTCTACTTATAAATGGTTCAAGTTTTGTAGCAGGAAGATGTGGTTTGGACTGTTTAGTTAGCCTCTGCAATCTGTATGTAATGGTTAACTGATTTCTGGAGTTATGGAACATATTACACGTTAGGTAGCTCATTTAGCAGGTGGATGTAGGTGGAGTTTGTCAACACATGAGAACTTGTGTTCTCATGTTAATGTTGAGAATATGTTTAAACATTAGATGTATCATCTTAGCAAGAAGATGCAGTTCATCAAGGGTGATGCGGTAGCTTCCACAGCAGAGAAAGGGACGTAAACATGCAAAATTCAGATCCATGGGCACAACAGTACCAACTCTGAGCACCTGCTGAAACTGGGCTTGCAGGTCTAAGCCCCTTTGTTCCTAAAGGAGTAAATCATTCCATCAGAGTGAGGAATAGGATATTACTCAATGTGGGAAACAGTGGCAAGATTTCACTCTGAAACGTGATCAAGAAGTTCTCTTGGTGTCATATAAAGAACACACTGATCATGCACAGCACACCAACTAATCCTGGTCTCTCCCCTTCCCCTTCCTTCATCTCTGCACCACCCTCCAAAACAAAATTTCCCCTTGATCATGAAGGAAGTGAGGGAGCCTGGATGCTACCCCAGGAGAGAAAGCTAGAGGAAGGGCTGGGTCACTTAGTCAAACAATGGGGAGGAGAAGGAAATTGTCAGTGAAAAATAAGGTCCTAAATACAGGACTTTGGACTAGAAATATGTTGAAATGCATCTAAAGAAATGAGGAAAGGGAGTAATATAGGCAAAGTGATTTAATCATATGCAGTTAGTAACGGGAGCCTTCAAAATCTGTGGCCTTGTGTGAGACCAACTGCCAACAACGTAATATAAAGTGTCAGTTCTCACTATGTATTGAACCAGAAATGCCAATCATTATGAAATTCCTGGTATCCCTTCACCCTGCCGTCCACCCACGTATCAACCTGCCTATGCTGAAGCTCGCTAGACAAACATAACTCCATTTTGATCAGAATCCGTACTGATGCCTTGATCTGTCATACTCTGCCTGTTGCAGCACCTTTCTTTGTGGCTTCTCTCCCCACCTTGGACATGATGATTTAGGCTGTCTACATTCTGACTGTTTAAAAACTATGCAACAACAACAAAAGAAATTGATCCTGTCATATCCAGTTACCATATTGGTGTACATTACATGTGTATACTAGCATCTGTTTCATTAAAAAAGCAAATAATTATTGGTCTTCCTACTGTGCAAACATACACTAGTGTATTTCATGTTAGCCCATCCTAAGTTAGAGCAGTTTGTCATTCAATTTTTCAAGTTTTTCTTGCTTTAAGTGTTGCTTATAGGGTATTTCTTCAACTAACTCGTTTTCTGCCTGTGGTTCTGTGAACAACTATAGAAGCCAAGCAACCTGTTTGTGAGCATGTTGGGGTTTTGTAGGTGTATTGCTGTCACTTTGTAATGCTGAAAAGACCCACATAATGCAGAAAATCCAAAGCTTTACAAAGCTTTTCAGTCAGAAATGCTGATATTTTATACCTGTATTGTCATAGCGTGGAAGCGCACAGATTGGAAATGATGAGTTGGGCTACTTGGCAAGAGCTGTGGGATCACAGACAGTGGAGTCCCTCTGTAAGCACTCTGGCTTCCCAACAAATTCTGCTCTTAGGGACTGGCAAAAGAGAACTGAAAAAAAAAAAGTAACATTGTTATTTTGAGATATTTATGACTTGACTACCTCTTTCCTAGCCTTTGGAGAACTGTGAAGATACAGATATCATGCTGAAGCAGTTACTCATTTCAAGTCGTGGGGATGGGTTAGTAGTTGAAGACTTACTGAAAAGGCCTTACATTGCCAAGTAACTAGGCAGCTCAAATCCCTTCTAACTTCAGCTTTAGGGACATTTTTTACAGCATGTCACGGAAAAATTATTGAGCAAACAAAAGACATTGTCCCTTCCTGCACTAAACCTGGTTCATGAATAGGATTTGTTGTCATTTCCTGCACTGCTATTTCTGAGCCTCAGGGGATCATGAACAAGGAAAACTGTTGTGTATCTGATTAAGGATTGAAAGGGCAGACTTATTTCACCCTCTCCTTGGAACTGCAGGTTGAAGACAAAATGGCTAAGACATGGGTTTTTTAGTGCTTGAGAATTCAAGCATCTGTCAGTGCTTATGGTTTATGAGCATTCACTGATTTTTGCAAGGAGGTGAGTAGCTGGCACCACTCCTTGATGTCTGCTTACATTGCTCTTATACAGCTCATTTGCTTACAGCGGACCTATTTGCTCTATGCAGCCTGATCAGCAAGCAAAAAGTAGATGCTGTCTCGCCTAACCGTAAGAGTTTTAGCCAGGGTACACACAGCTATGTGTGTAGGTCAAATATTGAGAAGAAGCATGCCTTTTACCCAAAGGCCTTTTTAGCTATATAGGGGCAACCTCCCCATCTCCTTCAGATACATAAACAAGAACACCATGTTTAGTGGCAGCCGGAAGTTTCCGTTTCTTTCACCTCCTGGGAAAATACTTTTCTTCATTCTTTCTTTCCTGTAACAAACAAAGCTCTGCTAGCAGATTCTTCCCCAGTGGTTATTACTTCGTACAAGGCCTCATTCTGTTATTTCCAGCTGCCTCAAAAAAACCTCAGAACTTGTAACACCTAGCAATGTGAAAACATACAGAGCATCCAAAAAAATGGAAGCAAAGCTCCACCATCTCCCCTCCACCTTTTCCTCAGACTTCAGGGGAGGAGAAAACTAATTGTCAGATCCACTGGGTACAGGTACCCATCAGCAATTATCAGGAGTACCACAGATAATAAAGATGGGGAACATTAATTTTCTTGAAGCTGTTGGAAACAACCATATCTTTAGCATTACAGACATTTATTCGTGTCACTTACTGCACTTCCCTACTATTTTTTTTGAGTTCCCATGGGTTGCTAGGGAGGTCGTGAACGTGAATGAGAGGTAGGCATATTATGGCAGCTATGAAAGAAAGTGAGCATAGGGCATGCTCCCTGTTGAGGTATGATTCACTCGATCAGGGTATTCCTGAAGAGTTCCTAATCCTTTGATTGTCTGTGTTTCATGGATAAAAAGTCAAATAATTTAGAACAGATGATATTAAAAGTTAAGAGAAATTCATCATCTCTAATGGTACGTCATACAAATTTAGTTCCTTTTCATTGTCCTTGTTTCAAAATAAAATGTTGGAACTGAAAGTCCAGTTTTGACTCTTTTTCTCTAACTTGACAGAAATGAGCTCTGTTTCCAAGTTCCATTTTTAAATGCTTATGAACATCCAGTTTCAAAACATGAGAACACAGCGTTGATAGTTTTGACCTTACAAGAACTAGAAGGTGCCAGACATCCTGAAACCTGTTCAGTTTTGGAGGTGACCAGGCAGGAATGAGTTTCACATTGTGAAATTGTAGTCCACTTCAATTCTTTCTACTAGTAAAGTCAATTATTTTGCCTACGCAATAAATACATTTGATTGCTTTCAAGAAAAAAACATTACTCCATTCACGGAAATAAATTCAGGAAGGTGTTCTAAGAAAAATAATTATTTTTATGCAGCTGCTCGCCTAAAAAAGTAGCAGAATGTTCACCAAAGTATTGTTCCACAAAGACCAAAAGCATCTGCCACACCTGGAAAAGATGTAAAGAGAAACAGTTCTACAGAGGAAGGCTAAGGCTCTTCTCTCCACTGCACTGGACTGGTAGGATAGGAACTAAACCTATTGCCAGGAGGATCTATTCGTGAGGAAGTGTCTATTCTTGCAGTTCCAGATAGATGAATAAAACAGCTCTCACCTGAAAGTAAGGTGTAGCTGGGTATTGCCACATAAGCAACGATAAATGAAAGAAGTTTATCTTTCTCATATTCATTCTAGAAGATATCTGACATGCAAGAGTCATGAGTTGAAATGACATCATGTCCCCACAGGGAAGAAATCCTGGCTTAGTTGAAAGACATGCGGAGAGGGGTTTCTGTAATATGTTTGAAAGTAGTCTGTGATAATGGAATAAAAAATTTTTGAACTCCAAAGCAAGGGACTTAATTACCTGGTGTTGCATTGAAAAGCAAGGTGCACAACATATTCTATTCTATCCTATTATGGAAACAGTTTATTTTCACCCTTCCAAATGAGCCGAAATTTGCAAAGCGATATGTTTCAGGGAATGCTGGCAGTATGAATTTCTCAATAAAATGGCCTGTGTGTTCTCACTGCTAGTCTGCAACATCTCAAACTCACCAGTGCATCCCGCTGCCTGACATTGCATGTGCATTTGGTCACATCATAATTGAACACATCCTGTGTAAACAAGAGGGGGCTGCTTAGTTTTGTTTAGTTTTTAAAGATTTTTAAAGTATGATAAGAATACCCCAGTGAGTTGGAATAAATTCCCTGTGGAGTTCAAAGTAATTCTTGTCTTATCTTGTAATCTAGAACTGATACTGACAAGAACTATGACTGTAAACACAGCTGAAATTAATTAAGATATCTTTTTGGTTAAAAAGGAAAGAATAAGGTTTGGGCTGGCTTTTTGTATTTTTTGAAATAAAACAGTAGAAAACAAACCAATTCTTAAAATTCTTTAATTAGTAGCTGAATTACCAAAGTGAACATTCAAGTATAGGAAGATTGAAGCAGGGAACCCTTAATTATTGCAAAAAATATTGAAACAAACAGGCTTTGGAGGAAAGATATGTAGCTGTCATGCACCATGTCCACTTCTTGCTAGATTTGACACACATTAAGAAACAGGTCTATTTTAAGGTAGAACCAGAAAAGAGCTAACTAACAGTAAACGTTCATTTCACAGGATGTTGCTGATTTGTATGCCTTAATCTAAACTCCCTGCAAACTATATCTGAAATTTCCTGTAATCCAGATGGGAAGTACAGTTGGTGTAGGTATTCCTAAAGTAGCTTTACACTTGCTAACTTAGCTACATCTAGTAGAGCTGCAGGGGCACGTAGTTTTCATTGTTGGGGCTGGAGTCCCTTTTGGGCATGCGGAGCTGAAGCTGCCACAGCTATGCTGGCAGCATGGAAGATTCATGCTTAAAGCTTCTTGGCATATGTCTGCACAAGTTACAGTGCCACTAGATTGCCCTGTAGACAGATTCAAAAGTGTGAACCCCACTCAAACCTCTGTTGCACAGGCATCCAAGTTACAACTATTTCCAACTTGCTTTTCTGTGAGCTGAACCACTGTCTCAAATCTGTAGAGCACGTCTTGTTGATCTCCAGTTCTGCAGCACATCTCTTATGCCAAGGCTCGCTAACAGATCCTCTGAGCAGCACTATCCTGCTGTCTGCTGAAGTGCCAACCCAGTGATGCACTGATCCGGCTTCCAGCCATAAAAGGTAGTGGGGCGAGTTAAGTTCTCACCTAAAGGATGTGTGTTTCCTTGTCCTACTTAATTTTTATATCTATCTCAGTTCTGAAATTAGTCAAGCTGTACGTGCTTCTGCCATTCTGTTTGCTGAGGTACATGTAATACATTGTGTTGGGGAGGTATGTCATAAAAATGCTTGTTGACTGTATAGTGCAGGAAGCTCTTCATTAAATCGACAGCCTAGAAGAGGAAAAGCAAGGTAGTATGAGCAAAGTAGCTGAGTGATGGAGGACTATGAATTAGTCATATTTACTGTAGAATGTCATATTTACAGTAGGATGTGTTCTTAAGATAGATGTCTGTGAGTGCTGTTCTCTGTGAAATTTGTGTGAAAGGTGTTGATGATTTGTCCATTTTCTTCCTACCTCCTGTCCTATGGACAGTTGTCTTACCATGTTCAACTGTTTTCCCCAACTATCTCAATGTGGACAATCTTTCTGGACAGCCCAGAATATGCTCCCACAAAGATACACTTGCACTGTCAGAGCAAATGCACAGGAAAGGCTGTTAACCCAACTCCCCTTTCATCACCTCCTCCCATCTCTCATGGTTTTTGCTTCTCTCCTCTCCTCAGATTCTTTGCTACTTGTGCAATCATGTGGTTGTTTATATAGATTGTTTTTCTGGTCTGACTGCTGTGAATATCACGTTGTGTCACTCCACAAGGATGGGGCAAAAAAGAAGGGTATCCTTTACTTCTTTCTAGCTGTATGTTAAATGCTGCTGATTTGGGTATATGAGCCACCAATTTATTCACAGTAGAGAATGACTACAAGAGTGAGGGGATCACAACTTGCAAGCCTAGCAAGGACCTTTCAGCCTGTTTTTGTAAGGTTAAGTTATTATCTTCTATCAAATTGAACTTGCAATTCTTTTGTTAAAAAAAAAAAAAAAGCATGAAAGTTTGGAACAGTTAAGGTTTCCTATATGTCTTGGTTTCCATCTATGCCTGAGCATTTCTGCCTGATGCTAATTCTGCAGACAATAGCCAGTGTAGTTCTGTAAAATAGGTATAGTGAGAACTGCTGAAGTAGAGGTAGAGCTCAGAAATGACAGAAATGGCTCGCATTACTAGCTGGGCTGAAAACTCAGGAATACTAAAGCTTTTGCCATAGTACCCAGTCCCCAGATAACATTTCCGTGAGAAACCAATATTCACAGATGGACTAAAGAAATTGTCACATTGTCCACAGTCTTAATTATTTAATAGACTCAACCAAAACTTGTGATTAAAAGTATATAAACAGCTTACTTTTAACTGTCAGGTGTTTCAAAAACAACTCAACCAGTTATATCTGCAAGTTCCTGCTTACTGTTTCTGATGAGCAAAGTTATAGCCCAGGGCTGTGCAATCTTGACAGCTGACAGTAATTTTGTAAAGATGCTGTGGCACTATCAGATATCGTGCTTGTCATACCATGTTTTAAAAGTAAACTATTCAGTGCATTATAGGAAGAGAGCAGCACTGCATTTTTGTTACTAATGTAAGAATGTTACTTAAATAATTTGAAAAATTTCTAGAAAAATGGTAAACACCTTCCATTGTGATGAAGTAGCTCGGTATCAGACTGGTCATTAGACTGATCATTTACAAATACTGAGTCAAAATTTGTCCCTAGCTACACCCTCACAGTTCCACTGATGTCACAGTTTGTGACCTTTGAACAGTTGTATTCAGAGCTATCAATGATGCAATTAGGAAATGTAAAAATGGTGATATTGTATGCTACCTTTACAGAACCATTAACTGTAATAATAAGAGCTCTGATTATAAGAATACAACTAGTAGGAGGAAGTAGCACTAACAGTCACAGCCGCCAAATACTTTCCTGTGGTGCTTTTGGTCAATAGGGGCTCCATTTACTATTTTTTTCCATAATGACAACGGCCAACTATTTTCAGACCCTTGAGATTAACTGGGAAGAAGGTCATTCAAGTTTCAGCCTGGTTTCCAGTCAATCTATTAAAAATTTCTACCACTAAAAATAAAACTAAAAGTAAGGGGCTTTTTGCCTTTCTCATTAAGCAAAAATTTAAGTATTTAAATGATTCCTAGCTAGCGGGTCAGCTTTTGTTTTGCCCTTTCTAAGAACAAGAGACATAATGAAACCCATGTCCATAAAACTGGCATACACAGTTTAAAGTGGAGGAGAGTCCAACTTGCTGCTTTTGCTGCTCCCAAGTGTATGTGAGTGATGGAAGGAAAGCCATGGCAGAGACAGGTATAGCTAAGGGGATACATTCCCCTCACTGCCTGCTGGAGTTGTCATCTCCCACACCCTGATCCTTCCTCTAAAGACAACCCCAGGAGCACATCTGACTGCTTGCAGCTCTGGTCATTACTCATTTCCAGTTATGCCTTAGCAATGACCTGCTCTAGACAATCGCTGGCACTTTATCTAGACCAAAACTGACCCCACTCAGAAATGTAAGAAAAATTCTCCATGCAGAGTCTTAAAGTTCTCCTCTATAGTCTTTAAGTTAAGTTTCCATAACATGGTCTAGACTAAAAACCCCAATAAACATACTACATTTGTGTGGGATACCAGCTGTAAATTGCATCTGATATTCTGGGTAGACAATAGTATGAATAAATGGTTTAGCTGCAGCAGGAGGCACCAAAAGTTTAAATTATATTGCTTATAGGTCAGTGGGAAAACAGGGTGTAAATGTAAGACTTGTGTGTTTCATTCCAGAGCTCTGCTTACAGGTATCTTCAATGAAATCACGTGAGCATTGAAGTGCCCTGAGGGCAGTGTGTGTGACTGTGCATGATGTGTTTGGTTTAATTATTTCCATTTTTAATGGCTCCAGAGTGATAAATCCCTTCGATAATTATTCCTCTCTTTCAGAGAATATTAAGAAAAGTAGCCTCCTGTTTTAGAGAGTACAGAGTACTTTTTAATACAAAACCCCTTGAAATTAAGACCTTTTCAGATGCCCATATTTCTCCGACTTCCATGTCAGCCTTTCCTTGGAAACTTTGACCTTATAATTTCAAGTAAATGATAAATATTTGTATTTTCATGTTGTTGCATACTCAACATTCTTTCATGGCATTTAATGTGTTCCAGTTTGTAAATACAAGCTGTTACAGGAACCCGTAATACTGACTAATTGGAACAGATTTGTTTTTTCATGAAGTTTGTAAAAAAAATGGCCTGTCAGTCCAAAGTATACAGTTCTCCCACAGCACTTGGGACATTGCATTTCCTCGCATGCCTGCTGTCTCTAATGGAGTTGAAGGAGTTCTGGGTCATTCATGGTAGACTGGTTTAGTTTGGGTGTGGAGTAATTTTTAAGACTACATAAGGGACCTCAATATGTGTGGTTTATATTTAGAATAAAAAAGATAGCGAAACTCATGTGCCATGCTAACAGGTGATTCAGGTCCCTGAAGTGTATGGAATTACCTTGAGCACATTACAAGTGCTGAATTTTTTTTTTTTTAAATGTTGGTGCCTCAGTTTACCCCTTTTAAAGATTCTTGAGTTGGCACTTGAGTTTGATAAAAAGTTGACTTAAGTTTCTTAAGCTGACCACCCAAAATCATATGATATCTTCTTTTTCAGGTATTTTTTGAAAGCTGTTGCAATCTATACTAATTTTCTCATTTTGTTCCTTCAAAAGCCTACAATAGAATAGGATTTTGTTGTTTTAAGCATTTTATAAATGCACAGAAAGTCATGTTTTCAAAAAATTCACAATTCAACTAATACACCATTATTTGATAGGACAAAGCAAATGAGAAACTAAGGTGTGAAAAGTTCAGCTGGCTAGACCAAGGTCATAAAAATTAAATCTGGAAAGAGAATCAATGGCAGTACTAGAAATATTTTCCAAATAATTTCCCTCAGCTGCAAAGTCAATTCCTATACATTTCTGTTCTCTTAAAATAAACATTGCTTACAGACATCTGCCCACCTAATAAATTTCAGAAGTGTGTTGGAATATGGACAAATTGAGATCTCCAGTCCTAAAGATGACATGTTGAGGTGCTGGACCATGTCCAGAGAAGGGCAAGGAAGCTGGTAAATGGTCTTGAGGGTAAGTGTTATGAGGAGCAGCTGAGGGAGCTGGGGTTGTTTAGCCTGGAGAAAAGGAGGCTGAGGAGAGACCTGATCGCTCTCTACGATGACCTGAAAGGAGGTTGTAGCGAAGTGGGAATCGGCCTCTTCTCCTAGGCAACTAGTGACAGGAGAAGAGGGCATAGTCTGAAACTGCACCAGGGGAAGTTCAGGCTAGAAACGAGGAGGCATTTCTTCACAGAAAGGGTCGTTAGGCATTGGAATGGGCTGCCCAGGGTGGTGGTGCAGTCACCATCCCTGGAGGTGTTTAAGAAAAGATTGGATGTGGCACTTAGTGCCATGGTCTAGTTGACATGGTGGTGTTAGGGCAAAGGTTGGACTCAATGATCCCAGAGGTCTCTTCCAACCAAATCGATTCTGTGATTCTGTGATCAGAAACAGTCTTTGCTATGATATGATATGGTGTTAATTTCTGTGAAGATTAGGGGTTGCGTTTGATTGTCCAGTATATTAACTCAGTTCCTCTGTTTGAGACATTAGAGTAAATCAGGAGATGTTTACTTTCCACTGATAGATGGTATCGGTATTCTACCTGGAATGTTTACTGGCTGCCAAAAATATATTTATATGCCAGTTGTTTGGAGAGCACAACACTTGAGAAATAAAACTTCAGGCTTTCTAAAAAAATATAAGCATGCTTAACAGCAGCAGTCCCATCTGCTGCTTCCCAGCTTCAGCAGTATTATCTGCCATTATCTGTCAATTCCTATAATTAATATCTCCACCAGATGAAAAACTGGACTATTGTTCTTTGAACTAGAGTCAGTCAGTACTGACAATTTTACATTTTTCCCTGTCAGATATTTTACAGATCCTACGTCTTTCAAGCTAAATGTTGTTCAATCACAAAATGTTGCAGTATCCTAAAAAAAAAGCCCTGTTGGGGAAAACAGCTTCCTGTGTGGAAGGCAAAGTTCAGCAGCTGGTAATAGTGACAGCGTATCTATCTGATCACTGTGAAATGACGAACAAATCTGTAATTTTAACTATTTGGAAGAAGGACTGCCAAAGAATACAGATGTTAGAGTAACCAAGGCCCATGTTTTAAGAAAATTGCAAGTGTCTTCATTTTCTGGTTTATGACTATAGACTTTGTGAGTCAGAAGCAAAGGAAAAAAAAACAACAACAACAACAACAACAAAAAACAAAACAAACAAACAAACAAAAAAACCAACAAAAAACAAACAAACAAAAAACTGCTGTAGAATTCCTGCCCCTGAGCTGGAAAGATGGGTAAAGAACTTCTTCCTGCACATAAATCCCTATCATTACACCCTCATGTAATCATGGTGTCACACTCATTACAACCGTCATGTAACCCTCATTACAACCCTCATGTAACCCTCAGTACAACCTTTACAAAGTTCATTTAACAATCATGTCTCATGTGCTAAGTATCCAAAGGGACAGGAGGATTTCAACAATTCTTCTGTCATCAGTCACTTATTTTCATTTTAGTATGTCTTGCAAGGGAAGGAGAAAAGGCTAAGGACCTACTAGTCTTTTGCTTGCCCTCAAAGTATAGATGACTGAAGATTGTATTTTTTCAGACCTTCAGGGCATAGCTAGTTTGAGTACTAATAGAGAATATTAAATGAACTCCAAGATGCTGCGCTTTGAGAAGAAAAGATACTTCCCCAGGAACCTAACAAGGGAGATACAAGGATAATTAGGAGATATAAATTGAGCACTTTTCCTCTGCTCTACATGCACAAGGGCTCCTCAAAGTCAGGAGGGAGTAAGAGGGGCATGTTGGAAGAAAGCAAATATCATGTCCTACTGGGACAGGAGAAGTTACAATGGAGATACTAGTGCCTGTTATAAAGAGTAAAGAGATATGTTTGGGGCCTGTTGGGAGGAGGAATAGTAGTTCAGTTTTGATAAAACCAGCATCATTCTGAAGTCTGAATAAACATTCAGACCTTCTGGACCATGGAAGTTGAGTACTAACTTTCACGATCTTTATGATTTTGTCAGAATGAAGCTAAACATAACTTGAAACCTATTTGCTTTCTTCACTAGTCAAAATAGTGCTTACTCCTCTTCCACAATGAACTGCTTGCTTCTGGTACCACTCATTAAAGCCCATTTCCCTTTTCATTCAGTATTCTGCTGTCCATTATTCTATCTATGTATTTAATGTAAAACTGTAACGTCACTAAAATAAAATAAAATAGGAGTAGGTTTGAGTTTCCATCTGATTCTGTATTTTCTGAAGTAACTGACACTTAGTGGGAGGCATCATATTTGAGAAGTTGTGGCAGTCTGGCGAAGTTCCCACTGACTGGAAAAGGGGAAACATCACCCTCATTTTTAAAAAGGGAAAAAAGGAAAACCTGGGGAACTAGAAGCCAGTCAGTCTCACCTCTGTACCCAGCAAGATCATGGAGCAGATCCTCCTGGAAACTATGCTAAGGCACAGGGAAAATAAAGAGGTGACTGGTGACTGCCAACGTGGCTTCACTAAGGGCTAATCATGCCTGACAAATGTGGTGGCCTTCTACAACAGGGTTACAGCTTTGGTGGGTAAGGGAAGAGCAATTGACGTCATCTACCTGGACTTGTGCAAAGCATTTGACACTGTCCCGCACCACATCCCTGTCTCTAAATTGGAGACACACAAATTTGATGGATGGAGCACTCAGTGGATAAGGAATTGGCTGGATGGTCGCACTCTAAGAGTTGCAGTCAACAGCTCGATGTCCAAGTGGAGACCAGTGACGAGTGGC
>NW_009623419.1:0-571 GCF_000690535.1 Cariama cristata
CACCCCTGCCGGCACCTTCCCCCCTTGCCCCCAGCCCCGCAGCCCCTCTCTCCCTTTCCCGTGGGCAGCGCGTGGGCTGGTCCAGCCTGGGGTTATTTCTTGGGCAGGTCATCCCCAAGGGCAAAATTCGGTGCTCCACTCCCCGTGACCTTGAGATTCTGGGGCCACCCTGAGCAATTGCGATTTCCCACGTGGTTTTTGGAGGTCTTTGCTTCAGGGAAAGCGTGCAAATGTGGAGGGCATCGAGCACCTGGGCCAGACCCGTAGCAGAAGTTGGAGGGATGTATGGAAAATGAGTGCTTGGTATTGCCCCCTCCAGGGAGTTTTCACCCCACCTCACACTCCCTACAGTGTGCGTATCACCCCCGGGTTTAACTATTTTACCACCGACGGCTAGAGGAGTAAGATGAAACCCCAGTAAATGCAGAACTGGAATCCTTTAGACACTCGCTGATAATTTCAGCAGCCCTATAGGGGCTGTAAGATAAATTCAGGCCAAGGCATTTTTTTCAGAGGAGGCAATCTGGGCAAACACACCAACATGCATGTTTGCTGCAGTATGACATAGAAT